>NW_024582383.1:1601704-1614265 GCF_018398535.1 Haplochromis burtoni | reverse complement strand
ACACACACACACACACACACACACACACACACACACACACACACACACACACACACACACACACACACACACACACACACACACACACAGAACACTCTTCTCGAGTCTAGTCTGAGTGTCCTATCATCCAACAGTGTGAGAAAAAAGAGGGCTAAAATTGGGTTGTATTCTCTTTGCTACAGCACTCTGGTGATTCAGGTGTGGTCTCCTTTTTCCAATTAGATCCTACAACACACTTCATGCTCTTCTGAGCAGGAGCAACTGCATAGCTAGACCCCAGGTACATGCCCAGGTACGTATAGATCCATTGTGCCCCACTTAAATCTCAAGTTGAGGTTTTAACAAGCTGCTGCATTCGGGAGTGGAGTCGTTTAGATTGACAGACGGAGGGAAAAGCTTTTCTAATGCACAACGTCAAATCAGTGCAGTTTGATCCAACATACAAGCTGATCTTACAGCGCAGCACTCAGTGGGTCAGCACTCTGCGTATATCAATGTATGATAACACAACCTGACTGTAAGCTGAGCTACTGTCAGCTTAATGCTCAAAGTCAAAGTCAAACTTTACGGCAGTGTGTTTTTGGCTTTCGCATGATGTATTTATGACACTTTATTTTAAGAAGCTGACCCAAGTCAAGCTTTTTAAAATTCATTTGTTATGACATGGAGATGAATGCAAATGTGCATAAAACTCAAGCACAAGTTTAAAATGTGTGCTGAAATAGATCCATGCATCCATCCAGGATATCCAGGTGGGCAAACCCCGAAACACGTTGTAATACCAACAGACAGACAACTATTCATATTCACTCCCACCTGGGTGGTAGATTCAAACCCAGGATCAGTGCTAACCACTGTGCCAACATGCTATCATTATGCTGAAACCTGCATTTTAATAAAATAGATTTATCTAGGCCAGTTATGTCAAACTCCTTTTACATCGTGAGCCACATAAACTCTGATATCTGTCAGATAACGACACATTGAATCACTGCAACATCTTAATGTGAGATAAAGAAACACAGTTTTAACAGTTTCTCTCAGTTTATTACATGATACATGCTGCTGGAGTAAACGAGAAGAAATCTGTCAGCACGACTTAAACTCTAAATATAAAAATATAATAACACAGGAAACATTCTCACAGGAACATCCTCTAATTATAAAACAGAAACTCTTCTTAATTCATAGAAAATATCCAGTTTTTTTCATAAACTGTGGAACCATTCGATATAAAAAACGAACGGACAGATGAAAAAAAACAGTAGAAATTGAAAAATTAAGAACTTTTTTTCACAACAGGCCAAAGGCCAGAAACAAAACTGAACCCAAGTGCAGCACAGAGGCAGCAAAAGACTTTTACAAGGTTTATTTGGCTAAATGCAAACCACGAGGGGACGCGGCGACTCGAGGGTGGAAACGGAGACTACGGAGTTGAACTGGAGTGTAGCAGGTAATATTTGGTGGTAGCAAGAGGAGAGAGGACAGAGAGGGGTTAGCGTGGTGTCGGCAATCAGCCCCGAGCAGAGACGGGAGCTGGAAGCATGTAAATATAATAATAACCACTGCAGCTAAAAAGAGTGCCTGCAAAGTTGACCCAGACAACAAAGTAAAGCTAGTTTTCGGCTACCCGACGTATTAGCCAGAGGTCCCTTTACTACTACAGTGTGTGAATGTGTAATGCGCTTTACACATACAGGCCATTTTGCTACGGTTCGGAGCTGCGGACCTGTTTCATATACGCGATCGCTGCAAAAAAGTGCAGCCTTACCTAATGTCCACCTACTGTTACTCATTTATATTAAGGTTTAAAACTCTAGGTTGTATCGGTATGGAGAGTAACCGTCAGTAATAGTAATAAATCACATTCATGTGGTTGTAAAAAGCTTGATAATATATCAAGTAATCCAAAGTATTCAGAATACGTTACCCTCATTGAGTAACGTAACAGAATACTTTACAAAATACATTTTGGGGCATGTAATCTGTAATCTGTAGTGGGATACATTTTAAAAGTAACCTTTGCATCACTGCAGACAAAATTTGCAGATCTGAGTTTCTGGACATTTCTTTCCACTTTTAGTTCATTTTGCTGTTCTTTAGGAATTTTACGGTCTAAGAACAGCAAATAGCAATCGCCACATCATAAACCCCCTGAGCTGCACCAGTCATCTCTTTATATTGCAAAGCACTGCTGGGAAACCACGAGTGATGATATTTATGTGGTTATGGCTTCACCATGTGCCAACCATATTGCAAAACTGCTTGAGAAATACAAAGACTGAAAAAGAAATATGCACACACCAGGGAGGGGATTAACAAAGCATGTGTGAACTCAATCAAAACAATAACAAGGGCAGGAAAGGAACAAAGGGAGGATTAAAATCACACACAGCTACATTAGGAAGCAACTTTCAAAATAAACATGGAAGTAAACTGAAGGAGAGACCAAAAGTGCGCTCACATGCACACAAGTAAGACACAGACTGGAGAATCAGGGAGCACAAGAGAAGGGAAGCTGCTCGGGAAATGGAAAAACACTTAAACAAGATAAAGATTCCAACAATAAATCATGAGTCAACACAAATCATTAAGGCTGGTCCATGGAAGCAGCAACCAACAGGCCAACTGCACACAAAGCACGCTAAATGGACTGATTCTTATATAGCACTTTTCTGTTCAAGCACTCAGAGCACTCTACTCAACATGTCTCATTCAGTCTGAGTTTAATATCTTGCCCAAGGATATTCGGCCATACAGACCAGAGCAGAAAGGGCTCAAATCACCAACATTCCCATTAGTGGTAGACCTGCTCTACCTCCTGAGCTACAGCCCCCCCACAGGAAGACTAAAGGGGTCCCATGTCCAGGACAGGTTTAGAGACGTCCTGGCTCCCCAGACGTGACCTTCTCAACATTGGGGCTGCTGTGGCTCAGAAGGTACGGCAGGTCGTCAAGACAGCAAACCCAGAGTTGCTCCCAGTACATTAATTGGTAGCGTGAGTATTTCAGTGTCAAGTTAAAAGGCGCTGATTAAAGTGCTTTTATGAACAGCTGGAGCTTTGAGTGAATAGAGTAGATAAGCACTATATAAGGACAGTTGATTTTAACGTGTCCACAGCAACCAACTTCCCATAAAGGAAGAAAACTGACTGGCTTTTCGCCTTGTTCAGTTCTTTTCAGAAAGGATTATTTTGAAATTCAAGGTAGGCTTTCATGCATCTTGACACCAAATTTGCCAGGTACCTGGGATGTTCAATAGCGCTGTTTTGTAGAGCAAAATAAAGTAGATGCCGCTCCTTCCTCTTCGGGCACCTTCATTTTCTTCTGTAGCCCTCTGAAGCCTGTGAAAACCAATCTGTTGCTGCTGGAATGCAATTTAATCCAATGATTTTTATATATATAAAGAGAACTGAAAAATGAACTTATTTTTGGTCACCACATAGCATAATTGTGTTATAAGTACTTTGATTGGGGCTATTTTGACTGCAGTCATTGGGCTAACCCCCTGCCAGCAATGACTGAACTTTCCCTGGTTGCTGGGAGTGTACAATTGCAAATCTCTGAGGGGACTAAGTAGTACCATGTGAATGATGGTGATTGGCTGTTTATTAGATTCAAAGGTGGTATTACTGCCAGTGATATTGAGCCTGGCAAAGAGGCTCTCTGCGGTACGCTACTCAGGAGAGAAGAAAATAACAATAAAAATACAAGGAATCTCTGTGTGCAGCAGGAAGCTCTAAGTAGTTAATGAGGAGGTTTATTTTGTTCTGACTAGAGCATCTTTTTCAGAGTAACCTTTTATTTTTATTTATTTTTTTACCCTCAGGTGTGGGTAATGACTAAGTACCATTAATTTGAGCAGTGACAGGAGCGGTTAAGATTGGAGCGGAGACATTAGTATGGAGATAGGACGCCTTAACTCAGAGCAAAAGTGCTAAAGGGAGGAACATAATTTGCTGCACTCGCTAACACATTCATACACACATTTTCTATTTGCTCCTTTGTTTATGTATTGGCTTCCTGATGAAATGTGTTATGTAACACCTTTTTTTAATAGTCTCACCTGAACACAAGTAATTTGCATTTCTCTGTGTTTTGCAGTTTTTTCTCCTCCCCTCAGGAGTTTTATCTCTATGCAAATATACAGATTCAAACTTAGAAAAATAACAAAGACTGCAAAGAAGAAGAAAATCACCATATTAAGCATTGTTTTTCTTTTGATTGTACACTATCTGCTTTTTTAAGCTCATGTCTGGGCTCTTAAGAACCGGCTCGCTCACGGCTGTGACAGCAAACGTGAGGTGAAGCTTTCTGAGCGGTGAACCAGTGCACCGCATCGTCAGTAATGAGGAATTAAACTGGGTCCAGCAGCAGTTCCTATCTGCAGTAAAAAATTGGCTGCGTGTTTTATCTTTCTCCCACTTTGACTGTTTTAACGGCTCTCCTTCACGTCGCTGCTTAATGCGAGGAAGAAAAATGGTCACCAACAAGGCCGCGTTATTGATGGCGCTGACATTTGTGGTTACACCTTTCAAGTATGTGGGAATATCAGTTTTCTGTCCACTGAGGCTTCACTCTTTTTCCACTGGCATACAGCGGAAGCACGCAGCCACCGCGTCGATTCACGCTATCCCTCCAGCTGAGAGCAGAAATCTTAAACCATCATTTACATCCCTCGCCGCGTGCATTTTGAGGCATAAGTGTGAAGAGACGAGGCCGGCTCCATTAATTAGGAGCACAGCACCGATAAAATGGATCTGTGGGGAAGGATGGTGATACTTGCTCCTTGCAACCTGCCCACTGTCCTCCCACGGTGCCGGTGATTAATGATGTCAGACGTATCAGGGGGGCCCTTATCAGACATGGACGCTCCCACCAAACAAAGCCAGGGTTAGGAGCTCGATGTTTAACTGATGAAGTGGGACTGATGGCAAGGGGGAAGCAGAGAGCTGCTGTGAATGCTAATGACCTGTGGCATCGACTGTTGGATGAACATTAACCGTTCGGCTCCCCGGGTTAGTGCTCCAACTGTGGTGTGTATGATTTTGCTGTGCAGCACGGATTCTGGGATTTTCCTGGAATGGACATTCAGATCATTTACATGAGCAGCACTATGGAAGAAATAAGCTTCAGTTTTAATTAAAGGCCCGACTGAAGTCCTTCCAGACCATTTTCAGGTGAATCAGATTTCATTTTGTTTAGAAATACACGAGTACAGGAGCAGCGCGGTGCTGGTGCGATTAGCCTGTGTAAAGTTTGCGTGTTCTCCTCGTGTCTGCACAGGTTCTTCTGGGAACTCTAGATTCAGTCCCTCCAAGACATTTCTCCTAATTCCATCAGTAAATATTATCATGCACTTTCTGCATAATGACAGGTCTGTGATGCCCTTAGATGTCCACAGCTGGACAGACGGCACACTGAGTGGATGTTTGTCCTTTATCCAGGATGTGTTTTTGATGAGAGGTGTGGGTAACCTGTTGAGCCCCACTCTTGGGGGGGTTGTAAAAATTCCCACTAAGCGCGGGTCATACGCTTTGGGCTGTAGGGCGGCTGTATCTCGGGAAGGTTGGCGGTTTGATCCCTGACTGCTCCAGTCTGTGTGGGTAAGATACTAAACACAGAGTTTCTAAGGTGTTTATTGGAGTGAGAACTTTAAAGGAAAGCACTTCGCAAAGAAAAAAGGTGCTTGGGTGAATGAAGTATTCAGGCAGAGTAGAAAAATGCTATATATTCGTGTGCAGTTGTGAGTTATAGGAAGATGTAAGTGAGTCAGAACTGCGACTGCAGCCAGGCACCCTGGAGCCTGATCCCAGCGGTCTCCAACCTTTTTTGCGCCACAGACCCGTTCATGTCCAACAATATTTTCACAGACCGGCCTTTAAGGTGTCGCAGATTACCTGTTATAAATACAACAAAATAAAACCAGAACCTGTACACAGGAAAAGAGAAACGGAGTTAAAAAAATAACGATAAAATTTCACAGCCGAGCCTCAACTCTCGCGGCCCGATACCAAACGACTCACAGCCGGCCCGTGGCCCAGGGGTTGGGCACCGCTGCTTTACCCTATAGAGGACCGTTTAGCACGTTGGATAACAAAATGTGAAAATGTCTGTAATTCCTAAAGAGTTGAGCAAATTATTTTGTTAAACTGCTTGAATTGAAGGTGAAAGTCTGCACTTACAACAATCAGATTTTAATTGTTTGATTTTTAATTGTCACTTCTGCAAAAACAGCTGGATCTAACTGCCTTTTTAATCACAGTGCTGCAATAAAAGTTAAGGAAATTATTGATTTCTTTTAGTGCCTGTTAATGTTTTTTTAGTATTCAAAAAGAAGAGACATGAATCAGGTTTAGGGGCATCAAAGCTGCACTTATGCACGTGATTGTGGAGGAAATGCATTTAGTTATTCTGCATCACTGGAAAAATGAGTGAGGACCTGAATGTTGTTTAATGGGATACATTTAAGTAACGATTATATCACGTTTGATGGAGCCACAGAGATCAATAAGACAATCTCTGTGTCCAATCAAAGTCTAATCTTTGTCAAGTTATTTAAGTTATCTCCTGCTGATATGATATCTGCACTGATGTACTTGCTTTCGATTTGATCGCCCATTTCACGAAGGAACTGTGTGAGGCCTGGCATGGAAAATATAATCAGGTCTATCAGCTCCAGCTAAAAGAGCAGGAGAAAGGGGAAGATGGGAACCTCTTGTCTTCCTGACGATCTGCCACTACAAAAGGTGGCTTCTCTCCTCCGTGCTCACGTTGCTCTGATGCAACAAAAATAGAAAACTGTAGAGGATATAAGACACTTATGTTTTATTAAGCTGTGGGGGGGCGTCCAATGAAGCGGGAAGGCGCAGCCGTTATGCCAGTGGACGCTCTTGGAACACATCAAACAGAAATTTGCAATTAAAGGTAAAGAAATAAGTACTTTACACGTGGAAGGCTACTGCAGCGGTTACCATCATCATATTTGCTGTTTGAGTTCGAGTAAGAGTAGTGTAATATGCTACAATAAAATCCACTTTACTTCCAGAGATCAAAGAAAGCAACACACGAAGATCATTTGAATAAAGTCCTTTGAGAACATGGAGTAAACACCACCTACAGGAACACATTCTTTTCATGTTGGAGAAGAAAGCACAGGATGTGCGCTTTAAAGCTTTACGTGTAAGAAACGTATATAAACAGGGATGCTTAATTTGTTTCTGCACTGCACCTTATTTGCCCGAGGCAAATGTCAAGAATTCATACAAGCCTGCAAATTAATACTTAATGACTGTCATTTATTTGCTATTCTTCTACTATCCTGGGAAATGTGTGGGGATGTTTGACAGAAAGCACAAATCACAGTGTGTAATTTGACCGAGCTCTTATGAGAAACAGGCGCACAAAGTTGATTGCTCGTTGATTGTTTCTGCATAATTGTGATTTGGACAGGGCTGAAATATCTCGACTGCTGTTTGATGAATTTAAATTTTGTAAAGATATTCCGTAGGGGGGGGGCGGGGTTCAGGTGGCGGAGCGGTTCGATACCCGGCCTCTCCGTTTACCCAAGTGTCCTCAGTCGAGACGCCGCATGGCAGCTCTGCCGTCATTGTTGCTTGGGTTGAGTATGTGAATGAGAAACATATTGTAAAGCCGTTTGTAGAGCCCAGTGAAAGCTGTGCAGACTGTTTACATTAATCACCCAGGATGGCTGAATATCTACTCTCTGCTTCAGTGATCTCCTGACTCTTTCTCTGGGCTCTGAGGAAGACCAAAGTAGAGGAAAAGCCTATTTTTATTAATGCAAAGACCTATTTTTGCTTTTCTATCCTTGCGCTACAATCCACAGACGTGTATCCATCTGGCATAATTACTAGACCTCAAGTTAACTATGCGTACCTGTGGTTGTGGGTCACTTCCAATAAAATAGCTCGAGGCTGGAGTAAAAAGTGTCCATCAAATGTTAGACTTTATTAACGAGCCCACATGTTGACACAGGAAAGAATCCCCACCTTCTGAAGGGGAAAGGCTTCCTTTTATACTCTACCTGATTCAGGCAGCATCTGGAATACACCAAGTCTGGGCGTCAGCAAATTAAACGAAAACATAAACCTCCCCATAAGAAAACATCAAGCACAATATAACACATCATAGACATAATTAGATTTGTAACAATCCTATAAATAAGTCAATAAGATATTGACTTCACACACTTCTATATACATTAAAGCACCTTAACCACACCCCCCTAGCCTGGCCGTTGGTTCGCTCCAGGAGCTCATAAGCAGGAGATTGAGCTGCTTTTACTCTTCTGCTCCACATCCTGCAAAAGAAGCAACCAGGAAAGGTGAGCGCTGTCACCACTTCTCTTTTTACATATCCAAATAATTTAAGTTACAGACAAATGATTAAACGTGAACAGCTCTAACTCCGGTTCTCTTCCCGACACAGGTCGGATGGCCAGCCCCCCGGTCTCTTCACCTTTCACGAGCAGTCACTTAAATATTAACCCAAATAACCCTAATAAAGACTCACTATCAACCAATGTGTGATTTCCTTCATTATAGTTTTTAATTCCCAACCAGTCAGTCAAGAAAGGCTAATGGAACTCCTGGTCTCCATTACAAAAAGGCACATATAATGTATGAAAAAGCACTACAGGGTGTCTAAGGCTACATACGTGGTAAAAATGTTAATGTTTTAATTCGATTTCAACATTTTAAGTTAGTCATTGTATTGGCTGCAGGTGCAAATGTCACAGTTAAGCTTCTGCTGGTCAGAACTAGAAGAGTGCTGAACAAATCCTACTGTAGTAAGTTTCCAGGCGTGTAAAATAAGCAATGAGTAGCCGGAGTTCTTCTACCATTATTACACTGGGGTCAAAAATTGTCACCAGAGGTTTACGACTTTTCTCATGTCACAGGTTCAATAGAAGTACGCTGAGTGCACGGCCCCAGTGTGGCACCTGTGAAGAGACACTAATGTTTCTTCTGACGGTGCTACGAGGAGGTTAAAGTGAAGATTTGTAGTAAAAGTGTAAAGAAGGCTGTGATTTATATACAGACATATATAAAGGCCTTAGTGGATGCTTCTTCATGAGACTCGTGTTTTTTTTCAATCAAGGACCAAAAACAGGGGAAATACATCATGACCAGAACATCAGCAACAGAGGACACAAACAGGAAGAAGAGGAATGAAATGAAACGATGAGTGGATCCAGACCACAGTCTCTACAGACTGACGATATCCTCCTGCCATCACACACGAGGTGAGGCTGCAGGACAGCAAGCTAAAGGCCCCACGGTGCAGTCGAGTGCACATTATACATGTATTGTTACATACATTCAGTGAAATGCTCCAAAGTCACATCATCAGCTTACAGATGGTTTTGGCAAACAGAATATTTATGACAGAGGTAAGAAAAGCAGCCACGCGGCAGTCTGTCGCTGTGTGAGAATCCAGGCTCAGGGCTTCCACCACTTAAAATATTTGAGCAGCTGTCACAAAAGAAGCACCGTCAGGGATTAAAGTCATTCTGAACCTGAAAATACCTCCACATGTGTTGGATGAATGGTAATTAAATTCGATATGGAAACGGTCACAACGGTGTGACTTTTAATGCAGCTCTATAATTACAATCTGAAATCAGCTCAACCAAATGGCTACACACATAAGATACGTTGTTAATACTACCTGCTGAACTTCTTCTTAACCTTTTCATCTCGAGGATTTTAACTTTTGCTTAAAATGACCTAAAATTGTTGGTTGGCACAACTGTCTAATGTAGTCGAGTCATTTCTTAACTGGAAATGAGTCAGTTGGATTTTGGCACCTGAATTTTGGAAAAAGTGGGTCCTAATTTTCAGACAGCTCTTTTTCCTAATTATTCATCTGGTTTTGAACAAACTGAACGTGTATGTTTTCTTATCATGCAACTGATCTTTATTTTTTATTCTTTTTTAATCTTCTTTCACATCCTCCTCTTTAAAAGCACTGCGTCTCATAGAACATGCACCAAATGCAAAGGCAAGATAATTGTTTTCTAATATGTTTCATATTCGAGTCTTCTCTCTCTATACACACTTCTGTGGTTATTGATGTGCTACATAATGAAGAATGGACCTCATTTATAAACAGCTGTGCATAAATGTGTGTGTAAACACGAGTACCTGAACCGTTCCTACCTCACAAACAACTTTTTAAAGTGCCTCAGACGATGCACACAAGCAAATAATGAAGCTCTGGCTTTCCTACAAAATTTAAAAGCACGTTTTTAAATTGAACACTTCTACTATTGTTTCCCTGAAGGGAGGGAGTGTGCAGCTGCTTCAGACCGACCAACATGAATATCGGGCCACTGCCGTTGTCCGTAGCGATGAGAAAAAAAAAGCACTGGATGGACCGAATCGAAGAGGATATGAAGGCTGCAAACATCACACCGGAAGATGCTCTGGACAGGAAGTGGAGGAACAGTGGAGAGAGAGAGAGAGATCGGGTCAACCAAATGTGAAAATCAGTAAATACTTTATATGAGCCACAATTTTTTTCAAACTTCTCAACAATACACTAGACCTCGGAGGACACAAGTATTTAGGTTGGGTAGGCACTTTGTCTCGACCTTCACTGTTAGCGTCCACTGTGAAATTGACCTTAATAAATGTGAAGAAACCATAATGACTAATATAACTAATATATCGCATGAAGAGACGTGTACACATGCAACAGGCTGATGTCATCACATTGTAATCAAACAATCCACGTTTTAGTATTGATCTTGCACTTTGGGGGAGTTGTGCTGCTATTATTATTATTATTATTATTATTATTATTATTGTTATTATTATAGAATAGAATTCAACTTTATTGTCATTGCACATGCACAGGTACAGGGCAACGAAATGCAGTTTGCATCCATCCAGAAGTGCTTTAGTGATATAAATATATTACAATATATATTAGGAATAGTATAGATATGTGAGTATATTACAGAAATGGGTCTATTATGGTATGTTATAATGTACACGGTATGAAGTATGTTATGAATATTCTATAACTATAAGTATGTACAGGCTGTAGTGAGTACAAGCTATGTACAGGATATAAATATGAAATAAAAAACTATACAGAAATGGGAACTATGCAAGTTATAAACAGTTGTAGGATTAAAAATTATCGTATGTACAGAATGATTATTTACACAGAACTATATTATACTATATTTATTATTATTATTATTATTAACGATTGTCTCTCTGGTGGAAAGCTGCACTTTTTCTCAGGAACAGAAATAAAATCCTTCCAGATCCAACAAACTCTGGTGATGTTCTGTTTAAACATTTATCTTCAAGGCGGCGTGTTGTTTGATTTTTACAATGTTACAACACAGTCTCATAATTTACATGTTTACAACTGCAGTTTACTGTGACTATTTACTCACCACCGGCAAATTGGAACTGGTGTAATATGGAAACAGTTATAGACACATTTGTGTGAATTTGAATTTAATTGAGTGACTGTGTCCTCTGCACGGAGAGAATTGCGCCTGAGCTTTGTTGTTCAGGGCTTCATTGCTGCAGTGAGACTAAAGTCAGAGCTTCTCCTGCTTTTTTACCTTAGCGGTGCAGCGTTCTCGCTGCTTCTCCTCGGGGTAAACATCATTGCTTATACAATGAGGGGAAATAATTATTTGATCCTCTGCTGAATTTGTAAGTTTGCTGACTCACAAAGAAATGAACAGTCTCTAAATTATTTTGGTGAATTCATTTTAATGGAGAGAGACAGAATATCAATCAAAACTCCAGAAAAAAACATTACATAAAAGTTATAAAGTGATTTGCATGTCATTGAGTTTGGCTGCGCGCTCATGCGGCTCACAGCCAAACTCAATGACAATCTGCAGGAGTCAGGTTGTAGAGCATCAAGAACTTCTTTCACTCAATGACATCCAAATCAATTTATGACGTTCAAGTAATGCGTTTCTTCTTGATTTTCATCTGGTATCCTGTCTGTCACCATTAAAATTAAACTACCAGAGAAATTAGAGACCGTTCATTTGCTTGTAAGTGAGCAAACTTACAAACTCGGCAGGGGCTCAAATAGTTTCCCCCTCTGTATGGTGTAAAGGGGCTGTGGAGGTATGCAGGTAGCGTGCAGACTGCAGGCAGAATGTGGAATGAGACTGATTCACTGATTCAACACATGCACTGTGGGAAGAAATTGGCCGGTGCGCACGTGTCATTAATCTGATGGGGATTTTGTGTGCTGAGGGTAAGAACGTTTCCACAAATATATTAGCGAACGAGGCCCAGTATTATCATATGAAGTCACCATAAACAGATAAGACGACATAAGCTAACAGTTAATGATTATAAATATGTATAAATAGCCAATCAGCTATTATGATTACCATATTTGGACTCAGCCCAGTAAAATCCATGAGAAACAGCCCAAACGACCATGATTATAGACTGTTTCTTGTTAGGGTATATACTCTGACCACACACCTGGGGGGACCGGGGCATAGATGTGGATAAACAAGTACTTCGATTGTTTCTGTATCACT
>NW_024582383.1:1448849-1601684 GCF_018398535.1 Haplochromis burtoni | reverse complement strand
TTGCTTCCTCTGTCTTTCTCATGCTGTGTGAAACCAAATAGTGTAGATATGTTGATCATCGCGCGCTCTCTGTTGATCTCTTTGCAGTGCGTCTCGATATTGGCTGCCAGCAGAGAGTCTGTGGGGTGCATGTCAATCCAGTTTTACCCACCGAAGGATCCCTCTTCCCTCGTTTGCCACGAAATTTCCAAAGAATATGAATCATCTTCCACCGAGAGCGGCTCCTTCTTCCCTTTCAGTGTGTTCTCTCCATCGTTCCCATTCATCCTGTGTGCCGGAGAGGTCCGCAAGACTCATTAGCACCCGCCTCTGTGTTTCATGCCGTGTTTCCCCAAAGGCATAACTAGCACCATTAGCCCAGGCAGCAGTGAGATTTCAAACTGCCTGGGCAGACGGATGCCTTCCAAACCAAAGTGTGCGCCTTTCTTTAATTAGCATTTTTCTAACATCAATATATTTTCCTCTGGCCTCCTAGGACCAAAACTCTGCCGAATTAATTATTAACAGCCTTGCTGTCTTCCACTTTCATTTTCTCCCACTTCCTCCTCTTCCTTTTAAGGCAGTCATGGTTTCCAAGATTCTGCCTCCAGTTGGATGTGAATGCGGGGCGGACATTCGGCGACAGCTCCATCCCTTAGGTATGCTTTAATAGCACACATTTTGTGCATAAAATGATCAATTTGAGTCCAAATCAAGAAGGCAGGCTGCATTAATGTCCATGAACGCTGGAGTGCACCAGGCTTCAGGGCCCACAGGACGCATTTAATTATGTTTACATTTGCCTCTACTCTAATTTATTGTCTACTGTCAGATTTTGGTATTCATTGTGCCAGTTTCTAAGCCATGCAGAATGAGAGTCACCTGCTGAAAATAGAGTGACTGCTTTTCAGAATTCCCCCAGGTGAAGAACAAAGAGTAATTCATTTTTTCAATCTGTCACGAAAAAGAAGAAAAAGTGAGACCAGAGACTTTAAAAGGCAGGGATTGGACTGGAGGCACAATATGGCTGAGGAGATAAAGTTGAAAAAGAGCAAGATAACCCTTTTGCTTGGCTAGCCTTTGTGACAGAGTGGGAATAACCACAGCACAGGATTGGTAACCACCATAATTTCAGGTTAAACACAAACACCCCCCACTCAGTCCAGCAAATATACACACACACATTCATTGACACATATGCTGACAGAGTGAGCAGTCGTCTACCAAGCATGTGCTGCAAATGCTACGCTGTAAATAAGATCTAAGAACAGTTCAGCTGTTTGGGGAAAAATATGCAATAATGGTTTTTCATATAGAACAAAGGCTGTTTAAGTAAACAGCCTTTTGCATCCAGCTGCTGCTTGTGGTTGAAAACAAATCTAGTAAATCGACATCAAATATCTGTTAGTCTGCCTCTGAATATTTTCTCATTTCTTCATGAGTGTACTCTGCCCTTTAGTGTCTGCAACTAGTTCACTTAAAAATGTGGCTTCTGTGTTTTGGATAACGTCACAAAACAGGAAGAAATGAGACTTTTTATTAGCTGATTATTTTCAGATGGATGGGGGTACTGATGTGTCGTCCTTTGGTTTTAACTGCATTTTAAAGCCGTGCCATGATGGAGTGCTATCAGCTAACACCAGCGAGCTTCAACAGACACACTCATGTTGTATAATTAGTGCTAAATAGTTAAACTAATAAACTTTGTACCATAGCAAGGATTTTGTTTGTGTTTTTGTCAGACCATCAATGAAAATAAAAACATGGTGGATTGGTCCAGTTCAGTGATTTATGTCAGCACAGGTGGGGCCTAATGCCCAATTCCAGGAATCTCTGAACTTGGAAGTCACTGTCATTCACTGCTTCAGGTTGACCTCTGATACTCTGACCTCTGATATTGCACACATGCTTCTAAATGCTGTACAGTTGGCCAGCCTAACATGGGAATTTATGTTTTGCCCTTTATTTGAGCCAGCCTCAAGTGGCCACTAGAGGAACTGCAGGTGTGGAATGCAAAAATGTCCTTTTTCTTTAGGGATAAAGTAATAACTGCTGAAATAATGATTAATAAACATAACATAAGAGGAAATTTGGTCTGAAGGACCATCAAATCACAGGTCCTAGACATATGCTGATAATAATACAGATAGAATAGAAAACAAAGCACCAAACATTAGTGTAATTAAAACATACAACAAACCTAATGTCTTAACCAAACTGCATATTACCTGCAAAAAAGCAGAAATAAAGTACTATCAAAGATCTGTGTGCAGAACAAGAGTTGGGATGCCTTTTCCTTCTTCTGATGTTTGTTATTTCCATTTGTAGTAATTTATTTTGGCAGCTCTGTTTGGGGACCTCCCTGCCCTTTGTATGTACACATGAATAGCCAGAGGTTGGGAGAGCAGCAGCAACACCACAGCACAAAACAGAGCAGACAACAGCTGTCTGTTGTAGATACAGACGACTGCAGACAGCACGGACAGGTAGTCATCCTTTTTTTGAGGTTCTGTAAGTCCATGCTCACTTTCTGTCCACAAACCGTAGGTCCCTCAGACCTAACCTAGCAGACGCAGAAGCACAACAAGCCTGTCGGTCAGACACAATAGTTGGAGGTGAGTTGCAAAGTGATTTGCAGATGTGTAGCAGTGATGCAAAACTGCAGGAGGTGGGCTGATATGGATGGATGTGTGTCTTTGTGAATCTTACTTTGTTTGCCTTGTTATATGTGCCTGTGTGTGTGTGTGTGTGTGTGTGTGGGGCTGAGCCTGGGTGGGTTTGGGGATTGCCGAACCAGGTCTCTGTGGGACATGGTCATGGAGGGTGGTGCGGGATTTCCCTGTCAATATCGGCTTTGTATAACCACACAGATGAATATAATAATAAAATACAAACAAGAAAAAAAAAGAAAATACTAACAAGAGGACCCTGTAAAGAGTCAGCAGTGCTCCTCTTTGTTAAGTAAATGTGTTTGGCACAACAACAAAAAAGAAAGAAAAAACCGGATCTGCTCTGAGTCCTGTTTTGTTTGCACTGGTGATGGACAGGCTGACAGATGAGGTCAGGCAGGAGTCTCCGTGGACTCTGATGTTTGCAGATCTGTAGTGAGAGTAGGGAGCAGGTGGTACAGAGTGTGGAGAGGCGGAGGTATGCTCTGGAGAGAAGAGGAATGAAATTCAATGGGAACAGTAAGACGGAATACATGTGAGTGTGTGTGAATGACAGGGAGGAAAGGTCAACATGCAAGGGGAAGAGGTCGCGAATTAAATAGGTGGGTTCAACCATCCAAAGCAACAGACGGTAAACAAGAGATGCGAAGTGAGGATTAGAAATGAGCATGACAGTTGAACGGTTTAAAGACAAAGTCAGGCGAGGCTGACATGGTTTGGACGTGCAGAGGAGGGAGGCTGGATATACTCGGCAAAAGATGTTGAAGATGGAGCTGCCAGGTAGAAGGAAAACAGGACAGGAAGATTCATGAATGAAATAGGACATGCAGAGCGCTGATGTGACAGAGGAAGATGCCCGGAATCGGGGGGGATCTACAGGGGTGGCGGGGGGGTGCATGTGCCACCCTGAAATGATCTCTTGCCACCCTATAGTTTTGCATGTGACAGCGTTGTTTGTTAAAAAAAAACGCCAGCATTAACACTTTGAGCATGCTACAGTGAGATGGTTCAGCCCATAGTGTGGACTGGCTTCATTTCTTGTTGTCAGTAGCAACGGATGCTTATGATGCCAGAGCAAACCTGTGTTTTAGATTTTTACACTGGTGGTTGATTGGTACACTCTGGAGGTGGAATGAAGGTGAGTGTTATTAACCCTCTGGGTCAACGGGCACGTCGGCGCCTCCAAATCACATGACCGATTTAAGGTTTGAAATTCAAACTGTATGCCAGTTTGAAGATTTTGTTAATAGGCCAATAAAACCAGATTTATGTAAAAAAAACATATATAAGCGATGCTTTTTTCTGAACGCTGTCGTCGTGTTTAGTGCAGGAAGAAACTGTAAAACTGCATTTTCAAGGACAGCACAAAATAACAAAAACAAAATGCCACTCCTTTCCTATTGGTGGAAAAATCACCATGTCGACCAATAAAAAAGTTATATGGCAGCACGTGACATTTGGTTGTTTAGGATGAGGGGGAGGTTTTTGGAGTGACGGTGGAGGCTAGTGGGAGAGAGAGAGAGCTACAGTGTTTTGAGATGTGAAAAATGAATCAATCAAAAATAGTGCAGCATCTTATTGGGACAAACAAATTGAAGATGAAATTAAAAGTAGTCAGTTCCACCCTGGACTCCAGAAGCTTAACCCAATAAATGATGAAAAATTATAATTTTTAGTGAAAAATGTGTTCAGTGCAGACGTCTGCGATTGTGTGTAAATGTAAGAATGTAACATTTGCTACTTATTTTAAAAAGGCTTTGATTTTACCACCCCATTTGTTTTCCATAAGAACATTTCTCTGGCTCCGCCCCTGCCAGGGATGGGATGAGATTGAAGCAGGTGAGCCCTAAAGGGAGCAGCCAAAAAGCAGAAGGAACAGAAGAAGGAAGCAGGCATCTGAAAACACCTTAACATGAATTAAATGCTGCCCCTGGTCTGTGTGAAGTGTTAGTAAAATTCAGCAGACTGTAATTACAAAAAACTAAATTTAACACATATCCAGCGAACCCTCCCACACGAGGGGCACAAATTAGCCGATCAATGCTTCATAAAATTCATGTCTTTTTCTATTTCATTCAAGCCTATAGCATCTTCACAAAGTTTACCCCGGTGGTTTCTCTGCTCTGTGCATAACTGCTTCTGCAAATTTCACAACATTTAATGCAAAGCTTGTGCAACGAGAGAAAACAATCAATATTACTGACAAGCCCAAAAGCCTTTGAACGGGAGAGGGAGTTCTCACCTGAAATGGCTTAAGGCTGAAATACTGGTGAAACTGGCTTTGTTAAGATCGTGTGTATTCTCGAGAAGCTGCGTGTGAACTAACCTTGAAAATCCTTGGAGAGGGAAGGAGAGCCTAACGCAGCAGATCAAAGATAAAAATGACAGCGCTTGGATCAGAACACCAGGTAAAAGTAGTTCAAAAGAGTGGCGTCAATTAGCATTTGAATACTTCTTACAGGTAGCAGGAAGTTTTAATGTCACATTAAGGAGACAGTCCTCTGGTAATAAACATCAAAATCCCTTTCCCACGTTTCATTTGAACTCAGCCTGGGAAAACAGTTACATAATGTCCTCTACGGCTCTGAAGGAGCTTTGTCAAGTCTGACAAAATCACTGTGATGATGTCATAGTGATGTAATCAGGAGACAAAATGATAAAACTGGTGCAGTTTGAAAAAGATGGGTGTAGAATAGACTGGAGGGGTTGAGTGACAAACACTATCAAGTTGCATGATGGAAGAGGAGGATTTAGAGTTTCTGGTGACACATGCGTGTGGGTAAGGATACCTCAGCCCTGTCAAATCATTCTTTTCATCCCCCAATATTGTAAGAGAGCAATACTAAATCATTGTAGTGCATATCATAGATATGAACTTTATACCGAGAGAACCATGGATCCATTAATTCCCTATGAACAAGATCTGGTGAGGAAAAACCTTCTTGTAGCAGGAAGAGGCCTCCATGACAACTAGGCTCCAGCAGGGGAATCCATGTGCTTGTGAGCAGCTGAGAGCAGAAAGAAGAGAGAAAAGAGGAGCATAAGGAGATGACGAACAGCAGTACGGACTATAGCTGTGAACTCATCAGCTGTCGTCTGAGGAAAACAATAGGACTTCCTGTCCAGTCTGCAGCTAACAAACCCAAGTCCCGCTAGTATTCACAAAGTTACTAAAAAGGAAAGGTGTCATCTATGTTTGATCCGCTTGTGGTAATTCAGCCAGTAGTTCCTTTACTGCCGTCCACACAGACTGTTTAACTCCACGTAGCCAAAGCCCCCCCCCTAGGAAATCCTGAATTGGATAAGTGGAAGAAATTGCATTGATGGATGTTCATTCTATATAAATCACATCATAGATTTATCTTTCTGTGTGTGTTTGCTATCACGGCAAGATGTGTTAAGAAAGCCTCATAATGTAGCTAGAACCCCCTTTGTGGTTTCAAGACCTCTGGCAGATGTGACTGTCGCTCCGTCTGTGTGTTTGTGGATAAGACTGCTCTGCAAATATTCCAGATACAATCAGGAAGCCTGACAAGTTCAGTTCTACGACGGTCCAGTAACCCTGCGAGCTCTGAGTACAGGACACTGGAAGCAGGTCAGACAGTCAGTGGGCACATTACCCACCTCCTAACACACACACACACACACACACACACACACACACACACACACACACACACACACACACACACACACACACACACATAAAGTGTGTGTGTAATATTTTCACATGGTGTGGGTGTGGTCTAACACTCGCTGGCATCACAGCCAGTGCGAGCCCATGAGTAGATGGTCTCTAGTTAATATTTGTCTGAGATTGCAGTTATATTTTAATGCCTTCATGCATTAATAAACAAACAAACAAACACATAAATAAATAAAAATGGCCCTTTGCTCTGTCTGCTGATTTTTAATTGGCTGTTTTTCCTTACAGAGAGCAGCCCAGTCTCTATGAGATGCTTGTATAATTAGGACTCCAGTCTGTCAGCCTGCACCAGGTCCATATGTTTGAACTGATGCAGCCTCATCTCGCACGACTGGTCCGATCTCCTCAATTTGATCCAGATTATTGTAACACCCTCAGGGAAGGCTGATGCTGCTGGTGCTGCTGCTGTGGATCAGAAATTTGATTCCTTTCCGGGTTGTGCTTTTCTGTTCCTTATATTTCGTGGCATGACTTGTTGATGGCGTGTTGTTGTGTTGTTGGGGTTTTTGTTTGAGTGTGTTGCTGTAGGGAATAGGGATGGGTATCGATTAGGTTTTATCCGATACCAGTACCAAACTGGTACTTTTGAAACGGTGCCGGTGCTTAAACGGTGCTCAAACCGGTGCTTAAAGAATGGAGAACACAAAATTGGTCCAAAAACCTCTCATGTTGTTTTTTGTAAAAAGATAACAGTGTTAGCCTTTTCTGCAGCTATGGGGCATATATGGCATCACTCTTGGCTGGAAGCAGAGCTTAAACAATGGAAAAAACACAAACTTTGTCCAAAAACCTCTCATGTTCAGCTGTTTTCCACTTTTTCTTTGGTCATTTTAGCCTTTTTGGCCAGGGTGAAGGGAGTATCTGCCATCAAACAAGAAGACAGCCGCATGTAGCTATGATGATGTTTGCTAGTTCACCTTACATGCATTAATGTAATAACGTGGTTAGCCTACTCAACGTAAATTACACACGAACAACATGAAGCTACTCACGCAGAGAAGAACGGCTGCTGCTGCATCATCATCCTCATCATTTCTGCTACACTGGCAGGGCTAGGGGCCAGGACTCTCCTCTTCGGGTTTTTGGGGGATGTTGCTAACTCCGGGTCGATAACAGGCACCACACCCGCAGTAGATGTGCTCGGTGTGAGGTCTCGCAGCAAGCTATCAAATACGGCGCATTTCTCGGCTTTTAAAAAAACGCTATGCGTCGCCAGGTGTTTCATCAGATTCGAGGTGTTACCTCCTTTGACAGTATCACAGTATCAGCTTAAAGCACTTGTTGCTGCTGAGTTTGCATCTTTTGCTGTGAAGTACAGCCAGACTTTGACCGCTTCGCCTTGGGCATTTTTAATCTGTAGCTCTGCTCTAAAAGAACGTACGTACCTGGCCCCGCCTACTATCCTCGGAAACGTAAAATGATTGGCTAGAATCTAAAGTGTATCACAGCTCAGGAAAAAAAAGCACCGAAATGTGCGCTGCTTTTCGGTCTGGTTACTACCGTTTATGTCAGAAGGCACCGGATACTGGTACCCATCCATAGTAGGGAGTGTGTAGTATGAATGTAAAGGGAAATGAGTAGTAACACTTGTACCCATGTTGATTGTGCGTTGATCCGTTGCTCTCAGGGTCTGTAGGGGGATCGCGCCTCTCTTCCCTCGTGCAATACAGACGAGGATTCATCACTATTTCCACTGCTTAAGGGAACAACACAGCACATACAAAGTTTCACAAGCACACCCACAGCATGTGTCATAATTGGATTACTCTTTTAAAAAAGCCAAATGTAGCAAACCTCTTTTAAAGTAAATATGATAATCAGCAAGCCGGGCAGAAAGCTCCACAGCAGTGCACCATCGCCTTTTCTTTAGCAGTTGTGGAAACAGATGCTGAATGAAAACAAAAGCAAATAAACAAGGTTGGAACAGAAAGCTTTATTTATTTATTTGTATCATCATCATCATCATCAAAGCCTTTTTAAGTGCACATTATCCAATTCTTTGAACATCGCATTCACAGCTCAGCCTGGATACAGTCGTGTCTGCCTGTTAACCTATAATACCGTATATCAACATCATTATGCCAGAGGTGTTTGTTGAATCGCTTTGAGCGATCGAGTTTAAACACTTTGATATGTTAATGTTTTCAATTAGAAATCACTTCTCGCATCCTCTGGGCATCTTTATTTTTATTGTTAGTCTATGTTCAAAGTACACGTACACATTAATAACTTATCTATTATTTTAAGTGGTTTTATCTGTCTGAAACAGGGAGAGGTGCTTGATGACGCACAAAGACAAAAGCGTGAGGCTCGTGCACTGATGAAACAGAAGAACAAGCTTTTATCTGTGCGTGTAACGTGTTTAAAATGAACAAGGACCGTTGTGTTGCTGTTTATCTCAAAAACAAATGAGTGAAACGTTTTCTTGTTTCAAAATTTTCCATTGCATTAAATATGTTTCTGAGAGCAGCGGCATGTGTCGCAACAAAGCAGGAAAGAGCAAAGAGTACAGTTACTGTGCAAACGAGTCAAACTATGACTCGTTTCTTTATAGTTTGCTTAGAAAATGGAAATTGATGCAACAATTTATTGAAACAGACATGAAAATACAGTAAATAAGGCATAAACAGAGGATACAATTACACCAAGCTTCAAATCAATATTTGGTATGACTACCTTCAACACAGTCGGAGTTCTCTTAGTCAAGCTTTATGGTCGTTTCTTTAAGTCCTCAGGAACAGTTCTCAGGCTTCTTGAAGGACGTTGAAAGCTCGTCTTTGGATGTCGGTTGCACTTTGCTCTGTCAGGATGATCCCACGCTGCTTCAGTAACGTTGAGGTCCGGGCTCTGGGGAGACCAATCCACGACTGATAGTGTTCCACTGTATTCAAAGAGCTTGGAAAGAAAGGCGTCTGGACTTCTTTGAGTTGCTTGAAGATGTTTCACGTCTCATCTGAGAAGATTCTTCAGTTCTACGGTCACATTTGACCAGGTTAGCCTCTGTGGAGCTGTTAGAAGTACAGTGACCTCTGTCTGCTGACTGAGGTCAACTTACTGGGTATTTTGGCTCTAAACTGGGCCACAAGGACAGCCCAGCTGCTTGTAGATGTGCACAGACATAATGTTTTCCTTATCTGGAGAGCAGACGTAGGAGGGACTTTATGAAATGCCAGCATGAAAATGACACCTTGGTACAAAATACCATCAGCCTCATTCTCCTATAGCTCAACACAACAGTCAGAAAGTATAAAGTAGATTTTCTTCTTATTTCATGCTTTTTATTGAACTTTTCTGTATATTGTGATTGCGTGCTGTTTTTTTTTATTTTATTCTTTGTATTCTGTTCAGCAGTTCTACAGAAGACAGTCTCAAAGTCTCCCTGCAAAACACTACATTATGTTATCTAAGTCAGTCTAAGGTAGTTGATTTTATTTCTTTTTTTAAAGCCCATTTTTGATCCCCGCCTGCTTCCCCGGAGGGGCTCAAGCTTCAAAAGCAGGACGACTTTCTAGGATACTTGTTCTATTTCGCCCATCGGTGGCGTCCGGATACATTTTTGAACTGCCGGTTGGAATAAATTTAACAGTAAAATGTTTTATACTGTAAGTTATTCGACCAACTGTGACTTGAAGTATTAGCATATGTATTGGATGGGAATGGGATGGGGGAGAATGCTGCTTTGTGAGAACTCTTATGCCTTTAGCCTCAAAGCTCTGCAGAGCTTTGTCATTCAAATCATCCCAAGGGAGAAAACTGTGAAATAATCAGAGGGAAAAATGGAAGAGGAAATCGTTGCTAATTTATATTTAGTTGGAAGTGACCTTTAGTAGAAATCTTGGGAATATGAATGTTGCTGCTTGCATTTCCATTTTTTATTTTATAGTTTGTTCATCTGAGTGCACTGTAAGCTAATTTTTATATAACCAGATCTCATTATTCCTCTGCTTATGTGGAGTATTTTCTGGCACAGTTTGATTTCTGAATTAATCTCAAAGAGGCAAATGCTTGTTTTGGATCTGTCTATACTTTATTACAACAAACATAAACATCCTGACCAAATGGGAGCGCATCATCTGCGGCTGCTTCAAATTGTTTGATTTAATGTCCCTGAAAATAAGATGATACAGAGACATTTGTGATGGGCTTTCCATCATCTCCCCGCACATACAACCATCTGTAAATCCATCGTGCTCGCTGCGCTGTTCTTTTCCACAGGTGCTCTAGCTGTCATGCGAGTCCTTCTGACATTTGCCTTGGATTGTGCAGCCATCTGTGAATGTGATGAGGTTTTTTCTTGTGAACCACCACATGCAGTGCCGAGGGTAGGAGTTGTTTACAATACACCCCCACATCCCTTTTCCCTCCCTCTGCCTGAAATTTTATGTCTCTCAGCTTGTCTTCGATTTTTCATGCAATAGGAAGACACAAAAAACAAAAACCCCACTCTGAGTCAAAACTAAAAGCCATCATTACTTTTCTCCTCATCGAGTCATGTTTCATTTTTTGACACATTCATGCATAATTAGCCTGGTCTTACATCCAGCCTCAATGACCATTTCATTACCACTCAACAAAATCATTCTGCAAACTTTGAGATGCAGGCAGTGATTTGCAGATCTGAGACCAAGCTCTGATTAGTATGCCACTGATGTATGAAAGCAAAGGCAAGTGGAGATGTTGATGTTCACTTTGCAGTCCAGCCTATATTCTAAAAACGCTCAAGCAACTAAATAATCTGTCTGCCATCATCACATCACATAAGATGAAGCTGCGTGTAGCAGCCCTGTTTCCTGAAAGATGCTTGTAAACATGGAGAACCATACTCACTGTATGTTCACTGGCACTTCCAGGTGATGACGTCTCCATCCTGAATCATATGTGCGATTAATGACACTGAAACTTAAACTTGACCAGATAAAAAAACACAAGAGCCCTCAAACCCTTTAAAAAAGTCTTTCTTCAACAATGTAATCATCTGTCATTTCAGTAGCTGCGCTCAAAAACTTATATGTACGTTTAGATTGCAAACATCTGTGGAAATAACAGCTGCTGTCTGTATAATTCTTAACTCAACTATTATCCTTCTACACATCCAGTTCCAAAGGGTACGCTCTTTAAAATACTTTTGCCTTCATACATTTGATTGCGCCTGCAAGCCACTTTGCAACCCAGTTTCTTCCTTTGCACTCAGTCTGACCTAATATCGTACCTGCTTTGTTCTGTGCTGGGGTCTTACTGCTATTCGCTGTGCATCCTGTGTTTGTGTGCTAGACTGTGCTGCACCAAAAACCTCCTTGTGATTGCTGCCGTCTCCCATAATTTGCACAAAAAGCAGTACTGGAAGAGTGAAAAGTGTGATACAAACTGGAAACAGAGACTGTTTGCCTTCACAATAAGCGATGTGCCCTTTGAAAGGTGTTGGCTGCAGCGCTAATGCACAACTTTTACTTTGCAGGTGATCGTACTTTCACAGTTTTTACT
Organism: Haplochromis burtoni; assembly: GCF_018398535.1. Classification (NCBI taxonomy): domain Eukaryota; kingdom Metazoa; phylum Chordata; class Actinopteri; order Cichliformes; family Cichlidae; genus Haplochromis; species Haplochromis burtoni. The sequence goes on along the minus strand of NW_024582383.1, from coordinate 1,589,849 downwards.
GCTGCTTAATGTTTAGCTGATGAGTTTTTGGAGAAAAGTTGGTGTTTTATCTGCAAACTACAGGTGACCACAGCAACTAATACATATTTCTTTCCTAGTTATTGGTCTCTAGGTCCGTGTGACTGGGGCCTAATTGATCCCATACTCTAACCAAGCTTTAGCATGAAAACTTACCAAAGTTTACAAAAGGCACAAAAAGTTTTATTCTTTTTTTTTTTAAAGTTGCATTGTTGTTCCACTGATAGGTCAAATGAGAAAATGTTTACACGGGTCTTTCTGGGCAACAGTTACATACAACAAAGTTTTATGCCCCCATACTTGGAAACAGCAGCATAAATAGTGCGGTTAAAATAAAGGATCATGGTTATATAAACATTTTAAATTAAGTCAGTTAAGGGTTTCTGGATATGCCCACACACCACCCTGGATTTTCACAACCTCATGATCTGCTTTACTTCAGCTTCCATGACCTGAGACTGACACGTTTTAAGTCAAACGCTTTGAGTTGTCTTTAAAACTGGTAAACGTCGTATTTCTTCACTCATAACGAGAAAGTTGTTGCGACTGCTTTAAGCAGTTGCTGCGCAGCTTGCGTGTCAATTGAAAATTACGTCGGCAAGATAAAGGCATCATTAAGTACAGGGCGGTTAGGGCAAAACAATGATACTTCAGTCTGATTATCAGAGTGCATTTAATGCACGTCTGACTAATTTAGCAGAACCGAAGACACTCTGACTTTTTCGGTGTTATTCGTTTCTCCTCCACTTTCTCAAAAAGCTGGTTGCAGCTTTGACTCTCTCTAAACACTGGGAACATAACATGTTGGCATCTTTAGAACACAACACTCCAGGCAAAGATGTGATGTTATTCTTGTAGATCGGGAGAGTTACTGTAGTTTTGCAGCATGCAAAAATCAATACAGCAGTTTGTGACAAGTAGTGGGAGGCAGCAGAGCACTTGCTATAGAAATTACAGTTTCCTTCAGACTATGGAAAAAAGTCTCTAGCAGTATCACAGCAGAGAGGGGATGGTTTTGTGTTTAAGGAATAATATGTTTTTTGTAAAGCTAGAAAAATAACGTGCTGCAGGTCAGACTCCGTTTCACAGGCAGACCATGAAAGAGAGATTGGTTGTGAATGGATGAAGAATTATGATGGGCAGAAGTTCATCAGGTGATCTTCCTTCCACTGTTTCTAAATAATATACTGAGTAACTGAGATTTGGGCCAGGATGCAAGGTGGGGAGTTTAAAGCTGTCGGAGTCTGACGGTATGAAATTTCAGTTGACAGTTTAGGCAGTGTTTGATAGAATGAGCACACAACATGGCTGAAGGGAGAGGGAAGCTCGTGACGACGTAAACAAAGTTGCTCTTTAAGAAGCAAAAATCCGAAAACGGCAAAAATCATGCGAAAATCAAAGCTCTTATTCAAATTCATCTTCTTCAGCCCAACCCGCCTTTGATGCCGACTTGAATTGGGCAAACGCGGCAGTGAAATGTAATTGATTATTTCCTGGGCTTTTACCAACACTTTGCTTCTAACCGAGAGAGAAAATGTGACTTTGTCTTTTTATCTCTCCTTATTTCACTGTTCTGTTGATTTGCTTTGAGAGATGCAGGCTGTGAAGGTAATCTGTACGTGCACGCTGCAGCTTGCAGTAAGACAAGGTGTTTCCTTTGATAACCGTGAATGAGGAACTCTTGGCTCACAGGCATTTTCCTCAGCACAGAACATGACATAATCAGCGTGGCGCGTACATCCACTGTTCTTAAATTGGATGCTCGTATCAGATCATCAACAAGAAATGCCTAAGTTACCCTGCACGAGTGCTGCAGTTCTTATTGTGATTTGCAAGTCGCCGACTTAAGCAAACGAGGGCACGAACCATTTTAGAAGATTATGTCACCAAGCAGGAGAAAGTATGTAAATGTTGCGCTGCTGTCACCAAGACTGTTTCTTCCTTCTGCAGTAATTAATGCTTGCCTGCATTGCCCTGTTCTGGCACCTCCCCACACTTCCACAAGGAAAAGCAGCAAAACTCAGACGTCAAAGGAGCTTGCAAAGAAAAGCGTCTGGACTTCTTTAAGTTGCTTGAAGACGTTTCACCTCTCATCCGAGAAGCTTCTTCAGTTCTAAGGTCAAATGGTGGAGAGTCCCAGATATAAACCTAGTGGGAGTTTCCCCCCACAGAGGGACAAAAGGACCCCCTGATGATCCTCTAATCGCCTGAGCCAAGGTGTGAAACTGGGTGTGGGTCCCAATCAGCCAGAGTTTCGGGTGAGCTCATTGTGAAACCTGGCCCCACCTTATCATGTGAATTCCTGAGGTCAGATGGCCCAGGATGTGAGTGGGCGTTAAGGCGTCTGGGAAGGGATCTCAAAACTGGATTATAGATGGCAGAGAGTTGGTGTCGTAAACCCCGCCTCTGTTCAAAGATGGTCGCTCACAGTGGACATAGATGCTTCTTTCACTCCTCTTTCAAACCATCTGTCCTCTCTGTCCAAAATGTGAACATTGGCATCCTCGAAAGAGTGTCCTTTATCCTTAAGATGCAGATGGACTGCTGAGTCTTGTCCTGTGGAGGTGGCTCTTCTGTGTTGTGCCATGCGCTTGTGAAGTGGCTGTTTGGTCTCTCCGATGTAGAGGTCTGGGCATTCCTCGCTGCACTGTACAGCATACACCACATTGTTAATGAAGAAGAGCTTCTCGGATGAGAGGTGAAACGTCTTCAAGTAACTTAAAGAAGTCCAGACGCTTTTCTTTGCAAGCTCCTTTGACTACGATGACCTGGATGACTGAGAACCTTCACAGACAAAACCTCGGACATTAATACCAACAGAGTGACTGATCGAGTCCGAGGCTGGAGGTGGGTTCCAAAGTGACTTGCAGTAACTGTGGGTGAGCTGAAGCAGCTCAAATAGTGCACATTTTATGCAGCCCAGACTCTCATAAGCATAAGCAGTCCTCCTCCTCATTCATGATTAAAAACAAAAGTGTTTCAGCTGCAAGAAGCTGTGAATGTGTTTTATATTCAATTCTCCTCACTTCAGTGCTGATGGTGAATATTATTTCTGGCTCTGCCAGTCACACCTTCCTTATGACTAATGATCACTTCCTGGTTGGGTCATTCATGGATGCTGCTTATCATGCAATTAAGTGTTCTCTTTGCAGACTGCTCTTTAAACATCTCCTGGTTTCCTACATTGTCACATCTGCAGCTGTTATCAGCGGGTGTCAGTGAGACTGTCGACCTCATGCAGAGTTTCTTATTTGAAGTTTCGTTGGCTGCTACTTTATAATTGTTGATACGATGAATCACTTTAGAATATCAGGAACACCATATGAAGTCAATGTGGAAAAGATGAAAGACATGCACATATATGTGTCTCATTTATCAGTGTAACGAGTTTCATTTTACTTTTATCAGCACACCAGCTTTTCTATCTCTGCCAGCTATACTGGACAAAGAAATCACTACAACCTTCAACCTTCTTTGAATTTCACTTCTTTAATAGTGAAATTGAAAACAGGCGTCGAAAAAATTACAGCCTCTTGTCGTCTCTTACCTTGTATGCAATGAAGGCACAAAAAGTCTAATATATACCTTTTAAAATAGCTGGTACGTGTGAGAAAAGAGGATTTTTTCAATGCAAAACTTCACAGGAGACTCCTCTAAAGCAGCGTGATTCAATCATTCTCTCCCTCTTTATTTATTTTTTAGGTAGTATCATGTTTTACTCACCTGCGGATGATTTGGGAATTACAGATTCCTCCAAGAAACTGGATCGCTTGAGGCAGGGAGCACGAGCCTTTAATCAAAATATCTTCAGCTGAACAGAAGCCATTTCACTGTTTGTGATTAAACCCAACAGTACGCACAGGAAGTCATCCTCTTGAAATCCCTGTAGCTGCTTTAATGAACTCTCACTATTTCCCCAAGAGTCACAAAGAGGACGTGTACCAACATTCCTACTACAAGGATTCATTGAGTCTGTTATGCAGTAATATAAAACTTTAATATCTTCCAATCACACAAGGACGTAAATTGAACAACACACACAAACACGTACGCACAAACGCCACACTGCGGCCACAACTTATCGCAGCTTCATCAACCCAAAGTTTGCTTATAAAATCCAAACTAACGGAACAACTCGTAAGTCACACATGCGTCCGCAGCGCTAAGAAAAGCCTCCGACTCTCTATTAGCACCATGACATCATCTTCTAACTGCACTGTGTTTCCTCTTTGGTGGAATACGCACTCCACTTAATTAATTGAATTGCGAGGCCGTCCGCTTGGATGCTTGCTTTTCAGCCTTTTTTATTGCGGGCTTCAGTAAATTAATTGGGTGAATCCCTCATTCCCTTTAGTTGGCATCAGTGACAGTCAAAGGGAGATAAAAAAAACCCTTGGATCTTACAAACCTAAAAGACGTCTGATGCTGCAACAGAAGGAGTGATTCAAAGGTGCAGGACTGGTTCTAATTCTTCTTTTCATTTTATCACTACTCATACATCTCCCTCATTTGGATTCATTTGATGAGAGGGGCTTTTAGCGGGCTTTTGATCGTTACACGGGTAAAACATTTTGTCATGATTTAACAAGGATTTCTTAAACATTAGCTCAGGTCACGGATGCTTTGTAGCTCGCTCAATTGTGACAGAAGCGGGGTAAAGAAAGAAAGATGCCGTCTCTTAAGCCAGTGCACTCAAAGCACTGCCCTCACAACGCATCTAGCGACGGCTCCTGAAGAGCTGGACTGAAGACGTTGAGAGTGAGGGAGTTACAGAAGGGCACCTTGACAGGATGGGAGAATCTGAAAAGAGTCAATTTCTCACTTGGGTTTCCTGTTTGAGTAATGGCAGGTTTTCTTTTAAAAACAAACCCCAGAATTAGAAGCTGTGACCGGCCACCACTCTGCAAAATGTATTGTGCCATCACTGTGGCTTAATGTTCTCCAAAGGACAAGGAGCAACCTGCAATATTTCAGGCTAGCTTATACAGCCGGGGACAGCGTATCGAGCCTCAGATCAGAGGGCTCAATAATGGCTTCATCGCTCTCTCTCGGATTGAAGCGTTGGCGATAAAAAGGGAATCAGGCGCTTTACGCTTTGAGGGCACACGTGACCTGGAAGATTCTCGTTCGCAAAGGCCAAGAGAATCACACTTTGAACTAATACACAGCCTTGACTGCAATTTAGCCTCACCTAATTTCAGAACTGCAGCTCAAATCTCTCTCTCGATTACTTCTGACATTTTACATTTAGATGCTGCACACGAGAGCTCGTTGAGGGGGCGAGAGAGGGAGGCACATGGAGAGAAGGTACAGGTTTTGAAGAAGCAACCCGCTGGTGGTTCAAGTGGCACTTTAGGCTTTATTTTATTATTTCTTTTATTCCATTTCCCTCTTTATTAAACCCTCAAACCTTGATCACTCACCAAAAAAAGAGGAAAAAAATTGTAAGACATTCTTATAAGTGTTTGGCCAATAAAGTAACTCAACTGCTATTTTTTTTTCCACATCGTGAGTGATTTCTATTCAGCACGAGCATTTCTTTTGTGTGACAACACTGCCTGTGTTCACAATTAAACAGTATACGTGGAGATCTTTGCAGGCTATTTCAACACATTCTCATCCCAGGGAGTCAGATGCCACGGGTCTGTCAGATGCTGCCAGGATCTCCAGATTACACACAAGGTGTCCTTTGGCGGCTGTGCCTTGATGCGCCAGCCGTGGCAATATTGTACGCCTAGAGATAATGGTCCTCTTTGAAAGCGATATAAAATATGCATTAGAAGCCCAGAGTGGTGATGATGGAGTAACCCAGACGTGTGTAAGCCAGCAGACTGTTGTTCACTTTGTTTTGCTCGGTCTTCTTTTGCTTTTTACTTTCACTTTTGCTCGATGGTTCAATGTGGGACTGAAAAGTACCGGGTGCATCGGGCACTGCAGCCAAATGCCGTCTTGTCCTTAACGTATGACACCGGCAGTATTTAATGGTCTACAGAACTTCTGGATTCCCGAGTGCTTAAATGTTGCAGCCATGAAGAGAGACGTGTTCACAGGTGGAGGGTGTGAAGGTGGTTTAGATCACACGTATGATGCTTGAAGGTGTTTTCATGCACGCCCTTCAGTTTTCTAGCACTTACCTGACACCTTAGTCAGAGCAAGCAACCACACATCACCCGGTCAGAAAATAGAGTTTTTTCTGTTGGTTACCAAGGAGTCCTTGGCATGTCTCCAGGTTACGGGGGATTAACCAAGACAATGAAGGAGACGCTTACCACCCCACAGAATGAAGTGGCATCATTCAACATGTTTGCACTTACACAATCAGCCTATAGTTTGGAGACATCAGCAGCTAGCTTATCATTAGCCTGCTTAGCTTGATGCCATGTGATTAATGGCATTTCTGTCTATTTTTTTCAGAAGTGTCTAAATAATAGACACTTTGCATTACTGGGGAGTGCACTGTAATTACCTACTGAGTTTACTGGGTTTGACTGGAACACTGGTGCTGGTGAAGCAGTAGAATTACAGTAGCTCGAGTGTTTGGACCACTTTGCAACCCACTATTATTCAGTGGAGCAGGTCATCCACTGATTTGAAGGTTGGTGGTTCAATGCCTAGATGCTTTACTCTGCATGCTAAAGTCTTCTTGGGCAAGAGACTGAATCCTGAGTTGCTCCTGATGATTCATTGGTGTTGGTGTGAATGAGGTGTGTTGTATCCGAGTAGAAAAGCACAATGTAGTAACCAGTTCAATTAACTTTTGTTTATATAGCACCAGATCACAACTGCAGCTGCCTCGAAGCCAGTCTCAGCCTTCTTTACAAAGTACAACCAGTACATGTATTCAGTTTGCAGTATCCTGAAGTTAAAAGCTTTTCAGCTGTATGGGGACAGATTTGTGACAGCAGACTGTTCCTTCACGCCCAGTCCTTGGCTGTTTTGCTACGTATCCTTATAGGCTTGGAAATCCACAGGCAAGCCGAGTATTTTGGTGGGTCCTCAGCATCAGTATGAATGCAAATATTTTCGTGCCACAATCTTTGAATTGTGCAACAGATCAGATAAAACACAGAAGAAATGCAAAAGCCACCTTTCATTATTCTTTAACCTTGAGGGAAAGCTGCATCATTTTAAAGGAGACTGTTGTGCAAAGGCTGAGGAAAGTATCAGCGTTACCCTATATTTTCATCTGTGATCCTGCATGTAGGAGGCAGAGCTCTGTGAGAGAAAGAATCCGCTCTTCAGTGTAAACAGTTGAAATTCAGAGAACAAAGTTGTGTGTGCGTTATCTGTCTAGACTTATCCGTGCTGGTGGAACAGAGCCAGGTGACTGGATGTGAGAGATCAAAGTTCTTGTCAGGCGTGCTCAGAATGGAAGCCGAAGCTGGTAGTTACCGAGACTCAGGATTTGCGTCCATCATTGTAAGCCTCTGCCTTTGTTCTTCATAGACCTCTGTAAACACAGCCATTTTGCTATTTCAGCGTGTAACATTCCCATTTGATTCATATCCGCAGCATATTGTTTCATCTGTGATGTCTTTCCCGCCTGTGGAACTAAGAGGACAAAGCTTAAGAAGAGCTTGTCCTGGATAATCAAATCCTTATCTTTGAAGAGGAAATATGCTGCTGTCTTAAAGGACATGGTGCAAAGGACAAGCAAGGAAGCTTATCTTTTCTTTCCCCTGCCTCTACAGTATCTCACTGGGTTTTCTTTGGTTGTTGTTGTTTCAGCCCCTTCCAGTTTTGGTTATTATAGATAACTTCTGTCCATTTTTTCATCTCTTCCTTAAGATGGGAGCAAGTTAGAAGCACCTGACTGAGCGCCAGCATCACAGCAAGGCTTTACTTTGCCCGTCGCTCCCTTTCTCGCTCTTTTTGTCCATCATCGGGCCTCATTCTTTCTCTCTCTCGCACTCTTTTCTCTCGGTATTAAAGCGAAGCAGCCATTCTGTTCCAACCTGCTGTCCGCATGACAGAGCATGGGAGAGATGATGGAAAAGCACTTTGCCCAGGCTCCCGCATTTGAAAGCCTCTTTGAGGAGAGGGAACGGTCTCCAAAAAACTGTGATCCTTCTATAAGGTGCAGGAGAGAAACTGCCAGCAGAATCAGGAGAAATCAGAACAGAAGAAAGCATTGAGCGCCTAAAAAACCGGCGTGTGAATTTAAAGCACCTTTTCTTGAGGCGATTCTACTTTACTCTCTCTCAAGGTGCATGAAAAAAGGGAGGCCAACAAACTATACGCATTAATTCTACTCTGCTGGGCTCGGGGAATCCAAGCCGACTGTGTGGGATGAAGAAAATAGAGGAAGGAGGAGGGGGGGAATGAAAACACTCCGCACCCTGCCTGACTAAATGATGGTGTTAGGATTATTGGGGACCACCAGTTCAGTGAAGCAGAAAATGGGAATATGCTTGCGAGGGCACACCAGTTTACTTGAGCAGGAACCGCAGGCTCCCCGAGAGACAGACGGGGCAACCTCAGCAAAACATTCAGCTGAATAAACTGTGCCATACACCGAAGCCTCTAATTGTAACTAATTGGAAATTATCGCGAGCATAAATGCATTTCAGCACCTTATTGAATACCGCATTCACGACACTCTGAAACAACTTTAAACAGGGTGGGGGGGCGTAATCACACACATTAATGTGGCAGTAATGGATTTTTTTGACCGCTTTTGTATACATGCAGTGTTGCAATGCAGGTTCGCTTTTCTTATATTTCCTAAAGCGCACGAGGGATCTAATTAGCCTGGCGTATACACCAAAGGATGCTCGTTCAGTTATTCGCCCTCTCTGTCATAGTTTGAAAAGGCTAGAAAAGAATGACTTTTAGGGACCGTCTGAGAATTATTCATGGCTCAACCTTATCTCAAATTATTTACAAAAAGCCTGAATTTCTATTTTATTTGGACTTTCAGTACTAATCAGTTCATATCAATAATATAAAAACAATTTTTATTTTAATTTCCATTAGGTTGCTCTAATTAGTGGCTAATCTTCGAGGCTAAAATAGTAACAATAAGTCCAATACAAATATAAATGAACCTAAATTGATAATGATTAATGCATCGACACATGTAAAGCTATAAATTATTTCCTATTGCAACGTTATTGTCTTCTTCTTACTATAATGATCGCAGTGTGTAGAAAGTTTCTAGAAGCAGAACCCCGACAGAAATTTGCATAGTAAGAAATTAGAATAAAAAATATAGCATACATAAATAAGCAGTGAAATATACTCATTAACATCTGTATGTTTTTAAAAAAGATTTTTCCTTTATATTCGATGTTGGGTAAGTACCTTAAGATAATTTAATGATCACCAAAACCGTCGCTAGATGCGTTGTGAGGGCAGTGCTTTGAGTGCACTGGCTTAAAAGACGGCATCTTTCTTTCTTTACCCCGCTTCTGTCACAAATGACGGTGTCATGGGAATAGTTAAGCGGTGCTGTTTCACATAAAGCTCAAAATGAAAAAGTGTAATATATCAAATGCAAATTACAACTTGAGATTCAGTTTGTGCTCATGTATGTATGAGTTCTGTTGTCAGACACAGTGCTGCTTACGGGAATCAAAATGTGTTGCTTATGATGGCTGCTAGCACAAAAGTCAACAGAGGATTTTATATTGCAGTTTGGAGGTGCGCTTGAGGCTGAAGCTGTGCCTTGGCTGTACCTGTCTACCACAGATTTGATAAAAGATATTGTCTCCTTCCCCAATCATCTCATTGGATGAGTGCACTTTGAAGCAGCTGACCACATTGGGACAAAAAAGTGAGCTACTAATTTCTCTGCTAATATCAGGAAGCCTAGTTAGCATGCTGCATCCACTGACTGGACACAGTGCACATGTCTATATCTCTTCATTTAACTTCTTAGACGAGCTGTTAGCACAAATAATGCAGAGCAACCCACATTATTTGAGCGATAACTGCATTAAAAAGGATTTGAAAGCACCAATATGATCGAGCTTTCCAGGTCAGCAGAGGTTAAGCCTGGCAGACTGCTGCACCTGTCGACTGATTCAGGCTCTTTTCAGGGTTTAGCAGGTGAGTTCGAGAACGATTTAGTCTGTGTGCAGTCGTACTGAGGGGGCTAGAAGCCAAACCTGTACTTGTGCTTCAAAAACACAGCTAACATTTTTGTTTCTTCTGCTTCAGGTTGAACATTTAAACATGAGTCTTGACATTTTTTGCCAAGTGACTACAAGAGGAACTGCTTTTGCATTTTGCCTTAGCTTAGCTTAGTTTTTCAGCCCCAGAAGTCGTCGTTTGAAATGAACACTGTTGGTTTTTAACGGCATGTCATGAGTGGACTGTTTTAACCCAAACTCTAACACTGCCAAGCAAACAGCTCGGAAATGCAGCAAAGCAAAATTATGTGTGAAAACGAAGCTTCTATGGGACATCAGCTGTCAAGCCTCCTTACGTGAACTTTCCGGCTCTCTTTGAAACACGAGCGTCGCTTTTGGCGATCGATATTGCCGCAGCCAGCGCGTCACAGCACTAACGCCAAAGGACACATTGTGCGTATCTCAGAGACGCCAGAGGCTTTGACAAAATGGCAGCATTTGACACGATGGGAATGAGAGCGGGTTGCATGTGTTTCGTCCTCAGCCTCCTGTCTGCCTGTGCCTGCAGGCTATCGTGGCTCATCCAAACAACAGCGAGGCAGAGGAGCCAACTTTTTTTCTTCCTTTGCATCACCTTCAAAATCCTGCCTGACAACCCCCTCAGCACCACTCCTCCTGCCTCAAAGAGCCTTGTGCAATTACTAATTCTCATATGACTCCATTCAGCAGTGTTCACACATGTTGTTTAGGTAAAAAAATAATCTTATAGCAGGGCAAGATCTTGGCTCTTGCACTGTATCCACTTTGAGAAAACTTACAGGACCGATTTCAGCAGCTTGTGGCCACAGGGCGTTTTAAATAATGCAGGCCTGTTGATGGAAAGTTTGTTTAGGGCATTTTTACATTGAACAAATATTGCAAAGCATCCATATCTCCAGGAAAAGCACATCATTCCCACTTTTCATTAGCAGATTAGGCCCAATTTCAAAACTGGCTGTTAATCACTTCTCTAAGTCATCAAACATGACGCTCGCTTAATTGTTTTATTTGTTTGATTGTCTTTTAATTGCTTTAAACCATTTTTAATTGGTTCATTCGCAAATTGTTCTAATCAATAGTTTATCCCAATGTCTGCTGTGCTTAAATGTGCAATATAATAAAGGACTCAAGTTAATATGCAGCAAAAGGCCACCAAGATCAGGAAAAAGCAGAAAATCCATTTCAGCTACTTGACACTTTTGCACTTATGTAATTATTAAAACATTATCTGAACTGTATGATTATTTTACAAGCTGAATGCTAAAAGTTGAGCAATGTGCCCCAGGCAAAGACTTCATGCTACCAGTCCTTTAAAAGTTATAAAGTCGTTTTTAGTGAAATCTTTTTGAATTTAATTCATGAGAACCACAGATTTGTTTTATCTCCCCTGTAAGTCAAACTTCCAGCTGATCGCGGCAGCATCTGTAGATCCAGGTCTGATAAAGAAGTCACAGCAGCCTGCTTAACATATGTTAACTCATGGTTACATGATCCGAGATGATCCAGCCGCCGAGGTGAGCCAACAACATCGTCAAACCAGGAAGAGTCGCACCTTCGGGCGCAGAGGCTCGCATTCAATTGCCACTTCCTCTGTAGTTCCATCTCCGATCAGCTTTAATAACTGGCAAAGTGTGAGTTTTGAAGTGCCAAGGCTCAGGTGAGCTGATCCTGGACCAGTGCTCGCGGCGGTGGCTCTATAATGAGGCGCGGTGGGAAGTGAGTGATGAGGAGTTTCCATGGTGAAGGGCCCCGCTGAGGTTACAGAAGCAACAAACGGTTGGTAATCAAGAAGTACAGCCAGAGGCGGTGTCATGCTCACTGGATTGCTCAATCTCCTCACATTATCTTCTCATAACGCAGCTCCACCTCTCTGCTCAGACGCTGCTTTGCAGCACGCGAGGGAGCCGTGGAAAACAGGCTTAGGGAGTCACCGCCTCGTCAACTCTTTTCTTTAAAAAATCAACGTGTCTGCAGCGTTCGCAAGGAACAAATAGTCTGTTAAGTTTTGATAATGTTAGTGTTGTTATCAGATTTGATTTTTATTACTCATAATTACAAACACCCACATTTTTCGATAAAGGCTGCAGCTCTTCTAATGGCACGAACTATGCTTTTTTTTATAACCAACCTGCAGCTTAAATATCAGCGATAGAAAACATGTTTTTTTTACTTTTCAAAACTTTATGTTTCTGTTTTCAAAAGTCCTAGAATAACATGCAAAAACATATTTCATCCACCTTGGATGTGAACATGACTGGATCTTGAACATGTGGAAGCACGTCCTTTCGTTGAGTTATTGTGGTTTAACAATGCAAATAGGTTAATGCTCACTTGTAGCACTCCTAAATTATTAAACGTCTCATAATATTAATAAAAATCTGCTGATCGATTGTGGTCCACGTGAAAAGTCACCGAACAATGATTTGTGCATCATAAACTGTTCAATAAACCACATTTTTAAGTTTGAGAGATATTTACAGAGAGTGAAGTTAAGATAAACCCTGGAAACATCATCATTGCTTTGGTGTTTTTGGCTTGAGTCGTTGGTCTCACCACTTTCATATATTTTCTGGTGGCATGCCAAATGATTCTGATAAAACACACTGTGAAGCCCACCAGCTAAGAAAGGCAGATAAAAGATGAAGCTGAAAATGGGCTTGTGAATAAAGCCAACATTGAGCTGCTGGGAGCCAAATATTTCCTTCAGGAGTTGGTGGAGACCAAAACTGAGCAAAAGGAACAATTATACCCCATAGAACGATAGTTTCATAAGAAAATAACATATAAAGCTTGTGTTTATGATTTGCTGCTCTATAAACGATGAGGCCCAGCAAGGCGCTAACTGCTTAACTAGTTTTTATAAGTTGGCATGATGTATCCACTGTTTTGCACACAGAGTTATATTTGTTAGAGGGAAGTGAAAAGTCCTTTTTGTGCCGTGTACGCCCACAGCAAGAATGAGTGCAGTATGCATATGTGGCTGACAGTTTCAACATATCCAATACGGGAACAGTGCCACAAAAAAAAAACCCAGAGAAAGAAGAACCCATCGTTCCAGACTTGCCTTTGAACTGTAGTCTCACCAAGAACTCAAATGGTCTGTCCATTCTTTTAAACCACAATCAATTGGTGCTGAAAAGCCTGGAAAGTGTTCAATGCGAAATGTATTTTTGTGTTATTTTTATTCAGCCGAGTCCTCTTGATCTCGGCTTCAAACCGCCACATTTCTCCTCGGGGAGCTTACAATGACTCACATTCAGGCCAGGAAACCAGGAGCGATTGAGCAGTTTCAATCACACGCATGAAGACTTTTTTTAAAAGAAAAAAACAAGATCAATCAATAGCTACCTCTCAAAGTTAACTCACAAAATTTACTTTAATCGAAGCCGTCAGTCAGCCCGAGACGCTAAGTAACCATCTCTGTTGCTCATCGGTGCTTGAATGCCAATGACCTGAAATCACCGACTTCAAACGAGCTGGAAGATAAACCTATAAAGCTAAAGACTGTCTTTGTGTCCTGAGAATGGCTCGTGCTCCACATTTCTCTGACCTAATTTTCCTTTTTCACAGTCAATAACTAAACTGTGCTACTGCATCAAAATGAACAGATTTTAATTTAATGACTATGGGAGAGAAAAATCCTCCACTAGCATCTACTGCAGGAAAAAGACCAGGGTCTACAGTTTTAGTCAGAGGTCCAATAGCACCTGTGCTTTACGGGTTACAAAATGTAGGTAATATGTCCACAGAGGCATCGTGATTTCCCCCACTGCTAAACAAAACGACACCATATGAAGATAGCTAACATTTTTGTAATTGGGTCACTAGGATATACTGGAGAAGCCAAAGGTTTCCCATTGGCTAATTAAAGCCACCACTAAAATCTCAGGACTTTACTGAAATAAGTGAGTAACCAGGCAAAATGCAAACTGGTAGAGCTCCATTTGGTAAAGGTCAGGGCAGGTTTGGGTAAAGAATCGTTGTTATTGCATTACCCTGGAGTGCTTCAAATGCAGGCCACGTTGTACCAGACACAAATAATTGGATGTTGAGTTTACAATTTTATACACTTTTTATATATAAAAGAATCACGAAATAGTGAAGATGACATGAAAAGACTAAGATTCCAAGAGATGTGAGAAACTGTTGTTTCTTTCGTCCATCGGAGATGTAGCATTGCTACTATCCGTCAAAGATTTTGGTAAACTAACACTTGTGATGGCGAACAGGTTTTCTGTTTGATTGTCGTCTTATTAGGAAGCTCTGGAAAGCAGTTAAAACTCAGCTCCAGAGCTTTCTGCTAGCACATGAAAGCACCGATCTGCAGACACGCAGGCAGAAACCAGCTGTCATTTTTCTTCTTTCATTCATTTTCCTAACAGACTTCGTCCAGGGCTTAATGCATTGTTTCTCTAATCCTCGTAAGTGTGTTATGAAATCCAGCTTGAGCTCTTTTATTCTAGAGTGTCCTGCACAAAAAATGGAGCCAGAAGCATACATCAAGTCCACCGTTTTTGAATTTCTCCCAGTGACGGATACGTCTTGGAAAACAGATGTGAGCTGGTAGCCAAAAACAGAATGGCTTCCCAGCACCGGGACCTATACATCATTGTAAATAATTCACAGAAGTAAAGCTAGCTTCCCGGGGCCAGTGTACACCCAAGCCAACATGTGCTCCATCTTGCTCACTGCGAAATTCTCCAGCGGCACAACATTGACCCAGGGCAGCCATCTTGGGGACACGTTCCAACAGGAGAACATTACTCCTCGCCCTACAAATGTAGTTTTTATTAGGTGCCAAGAGTGACAAGCAAATCGGATTTTCTACTTTACTTGTTCCTTATCTTGTGTAAATTTCAAAGTGTCACTTCACTGAAAAGTTTAGATTACTTTGGTGTCCACGTCACGGTAAATCCACTTTGGACAACATCTACAGTGGCTTGGACAGAGTTGTAGCCTGAAAACACACTGAGATGGAACAAGTGGAACAAATGCTCTTTTCCCCATGTGTGAAAAATCACATATTCGGCTAAGAAGCTGACGAGGAGAAATGATACGCGCAGTGTAAAAGGAACATTTTGCTTCACAATTAAAACGAGCCATGACTGAGCTTTGGATGAAAAACTCTGATACATGCATTTTCTTTAATTATAACAATTCTGGATCATGTTTTACAGTATTTTATCTCTACAGGGTCCAACTGTTATTACAGACACGGCCGCAGCCAATCCGCTGCTTCATGCGCCTCTACGAGCGGTAACATCTATCTCGCAAACCTCCAACCTGGAGGGAAAGGGTGCTGGGAAAGGCTTAAAAACACATTAATGTTGAATAAACAACAATATTAGATCGTTTGTCTTTAGGCTACAGACAGCGAATACAGGCTCTCCTGCAAACCTGAATTTCCAGACGGTGTTTCAAACGTCCACAGGAGAAGAACCAGGAAGTTGTAGTTGCACTTTTTATTTCAGCTGTTGTTTCAAACTTTGAAAGATAATCATAAAAATACCTGAACCCCAGTCGTATACCATGAAAATAATGTATTCAATATTGTATTTTACACACTTTATTATTTAGACGATGACATATTTAATCGTTTTCTTGTGTTTCCCAGCGTTCTGTCATCTCATTTTACTGTGTGCTTCCCCTCTATGGCATAAAATAGATCTATACAATGGCAATGCAGAGAGAGAGAGTGAAAGAGCACAGAGGTGGGACTGCATGTGAGCTGGCCCTTATTGGTAAGGCGAGACATTTTTTTCCATTCGCATTACCGCGAGGAGAGAGGCGCCGCGGGGGACTGTTTTGGGGACACATCCTCAGCCGAGGAATCATTTTTAATTCAGGTGCCCTAACTTATTTTATCAGCTCTCAGGACTGCTGCTGAGTAAACACTTTTAAAATTGAAGGTGAGAAAGCCCCTCTGGTTTTGGACATAAAAAATGCATCAGCTGTGTGAATGTAGAACAGTATATCACTCCTGAAAACACTGCAGCTTCCAGTTCAGCGCGCTACACCTTTCGCCATTTCTCCGATGCCGTAAACCTGCTTCAGTGCGCTTTGATAGTGCATCAGGTTTAAGACTGGGAGCTTTTGCATGCATAAAGAACGATACCGGTGCATTTTCTGCGAGCTTACGATGCTACCTGTTACCTGACATAACATGTGAATCCCTTTGCAGCTGATTTGAGCCTTTTCACAGATATAACTGCTGGGCTCCTATTGATTTTTCAAATAGCTACCTGCGCTGTGGCCTTGCACCGAAGCCCGCACGCTGTTTGAATGATGACACTCTTAATACATCAACATGCCCATCTGAGACGAGCTGATGCCGGCCTGCTCAGCCGTGTAATGGCACCTTTTGTGTTTCAGTCGAAGCAGGCAGACTGATCTGTGACACGTGTAGGGGAAAGATGTCAAACAGTTCTGTGCTGAATCACAAAGACACACGTCTCTGTTTAATAAATGTGTTTGTGGGTTTGGCTGACGTCAGGGAGAGTCGGCGCGTGTGGGCGATCAACCCGTCGAAACCTGCAGCTCCTTCAGTCTGCCACCGCAACTCGTTGTGCGATTCAAGTCGTCTGACACTGAGCTAGTTGTGATGTAGCCACAAGCATCCAGTTTCTCAGGTTTGAGAACGTTTGATGCCTTGATGCAGGAGGTTGATTATCAGAGTGCTGCTAAAGAAGCTGGGATTTATGGATATCATTTTGGACTTAAAACCTTCATCTCCTCCTCTCTCGAGTTGATTAACTGTACTCAAACTTCCCAGTGCTGACAATTAACCTTATGTCAGGCTGCTTTCCTGAAATATCCGCAGCCCATAGTTAAATCGACCAGACCTGAGGCTTCCTGCCTCCTCTAGCTGGGCTCTAAGCTGACTTTCAGCTGACACATCAACGCACTGCTGATCCATGGCAGTGATAACTTTTAGCTGTTGTGACACGGGGGACCGAGATTGTTTTGTGTGCGTAGGTGTGAGGGCCAGTCGGTCATTGGAGCTGGGAGGATTTATCACCGCATGCCTGCTATTGATTTATACTGAAGCACTTGTCAAACCATCCCCCAGCCCTGCACCACCAAGCCTACGGCCTCGTGTGCTTGATTTCTCTCTGAGTGGTATCAGCTCCAGAGGAGCAGCTAATCCCTCGTGCTAATAAACTGTAACCTTCCCTTGATATAAAACATTGATTGTTCGCATGTACAGATTGTGTACAGTTGCAGTAGTTTTTGTACTTATCTCTCTTCTTTTTTCAATACTAAAATAGGATTGTAGGATTGTCTCCAAGCTTCACAGCTACAGTAAATAAATAAAAGTGTTTTTATTTCTCACAGCAAGTCAAGTTGAACCTATTTGTAAAGCTCACTGTCACATACAGTGTCTCACTGCCTTCCCTGTTTTTGACTCAGCCGAAAAACATTTGTAATAAAACAGAAAATAACCTTAAAAACCCAAACACATAAATTTAAAACCGAACAGCTCAAGAGGAGGGCTGACAGTGGAGCAGACACTGCAAGAAAAATGACAAAACTCCTACAAACATGCAGATCTCGTGTGTCAAAGCTGCAGTTTCTCTTTTTTATACTAATAATATTTTAATATGACAAAATGTGCAAAAAGGCTGGAGCCAAACAGAAGTTTTATATATATCAGGATTTCACCAACATTCATTTCAAGTAAATGAGTCTGACTTTACCTTTGTGGTGCTTTATGAATAGAATTGCTTTTTAAAGTAACTAATAAATTGTATAAGAAGACATAAAACAGGTTTGTAATAATCTAATGTTAATGTGACTTAACATAGTATAAATGAAACCTCACCGCATGAGTCACACCAGAGCTCACATTTTGGGTTAACCTGCATTGCTTTGATATAGTGCATTACAAAGAAATCCTATTATTGTCACGATCCTGGGTCTTATGACCCAGTGTTTTGAGTTTTAGTTCATTTTGATGTTCATAGTGTATGTTTAAGCTCATTAGGTCTCCTATGTTCATTTGCTTATTAGCTCCGCCTTGTGTTTTCAACCCCTGTGAAGTCTCCCTTGCCCTTCGTGTGTTTCATGTCTGTTGTCTTATGTTGTCATGTCTGCCTCTCATGTTTCCAGTTTTATTTTGAAGAGATCTCGTGTTTTGATATTATGGATTATGTTTTGAATCCTTTGTTGTACTGTTTCTTGTTTCCCTAGATTTCAGTTATGGTTATAGGTTTAGTTCTTTGGCTTTGTAAAATGGCTTCCCTGTGTTCAATGTTGTGTCTACTGTGACCTCTTTGTACCATGTTTCTGGTCCCTATAGTCTGTCTTCTCAGTTGCTGTTAAGTTTGCATGTTTAGAGTTCAGTCAGTGTGTTTCCTGTTTTACTTTGAAGGTCCATGTCTCATGTGAGTGTTTCTAGTTTTGCTTCCCTTGTCTCATCCAGCCCGATTACTCCCAGCTGTGCTCTCCTTCTGTGTCTCATTCCCTCGTTATCCCTCAGTGTATTTAAGCCCTGTGTTTATCTTTGTCAGTGTCGTAGTCTCCCTCATGCTGAGTGTGATTCTCCCCGTGTCTCCTGGTATACTTTATGATTAGCTTTCCCAGTTTAGTTTTGTATTGCCTGTGTTCTATTTTTCCAGCAATTAAAGCTGTGCTTTTGAGTTCAAGTTCTGTCCCCGTGAGTTTGCGTTTGGGTCCTCTCCTGCCTGCCACACAGCCGAAACATGACAATTATTTAACTATGAAATCTACAGAAGCTTGTAAAAATGGACCCCGACAATATATATGTACTTGTGCACATACACGAGCAATAAATCATATGAAAACCTACTGACATTCATCGTCCTGTAATTCAGTTCAATTCATATTTATGGTTTGTTGATAATCTTTAAAGTAAATTCTTTTTGAAAATCACTGAAAAAAGAGAGAAAAGGGCTGTTTTATAATAAAGGTGATGCAAAATCCTAATTTTGCATCTGGATCCAAAATGAAGCCCAGTCCAAAGATACTGTAGTTGTATATTAACAATGTGCAGATGCCATCAGTGGTCCAACATGTATCCCAGTGTGCTTGGTTCAAATCTTGTTTGTTGGCATGGCATCTGTCTTGGCAACAGTTTCTACAGTCATCTGTAAAATGCAAACAAATATAAGGGTCCAGAAAAGATGTTGGTTAAATTACAAAACAAATCAGGCAAAACAAAAGAAAATCCATACCATGACGTTCCTCGGCTGAAGGACATTAAAAATGCTAAAATGCTGCGATGGCGTGCAGGTGTGACAGACTGAAGATTCTGAGGGTGTGGATTTGTCAGCTGATGCCATACTGAGGAAAAAGCACTTGTGGGAAAACTTTATTTAATTTCATCCATTTCCTACCAATATGCTGCATCACCAGAAACAATGCTCACTGGTACTGTTGCCGTCAAATAATTAGCAACACCTGCCATTTGATTGCTCACACCTGTTGCTTGCCTGATGAGACAGTTGTACAGTGACAGTGCTGATTATGATTGTGTGGGCTCTCCGTCCACAGTGAGGCATTCTTCTCAATTCCATTGTGTCCAAGTCATTTAGCTAACCTGTCTCTTCTGCTAACTCTGACCCTGAAGTCGATATTTTCATTTGTCATGCCCAATAAATGTGTCACATATTCAGAGGCTGAGTGGCCAGCTGTCTGTGACCCTTTCTGCTATCACGCAGAGGCCAGTGCATCTCATTTGTCCCGTCTGATAAAACCCTGTAAATGTTCTTATACATCAGTGAGGCCAGAGCGAGGACACGGTGGCTGCGGTCGAACAGATCTTTTTACTTTGAAATGTTTGTTACTGAGTGAAGAGTATAAAGCAGAAGATGATGGTCAGAATTTTACGTGGAAGAACATTAATCTGAATTTACCCCCCACTACATCTTTACCTCTAAGAAACTCTTCACTGCAGGCGAAAGCGCATCAAATCTGATTTTTCTGACCCTCTGCGACCCATCTATCCGATCATGCTGTGACAGTGTGAACGGCACAAATCCGATATTTTCAAATCCGATCTGGGTCACTTTCGTATGTGGTGCTGAATCCGATACATATCCGATGTTTTAGAAAGCGACTGCTGTTTGACGGTCATGTCGCATTAAATCCGTCTTTTACGTCACCGACACAAGACAGACGCCAATTATCAGCGTCGGAGAAGACATCGCGAACGCTTCCTGGCCAGCCCGTGTAGATGTCAGTGAAACTGTTGGGAAGACAACGTTGGAGAAACGTGAACATTTTATTTGTACTGTATAATCTGCAGATTCTGACAGAAATCTGCAGCTATCCTTTGAAGCAGCGCTCCTCTAAAACAGCAATAAGGATCATTATTAGGTTATTTACATTATTATGTAAATAACAAAATAACTTAAAGCAAAAATTGGGAAACGTGAAGTCGGAAGTCTTTATATTAAGGGCCATCAGTCAAACAACACTGTTGCTCTGGGTCTAAACAGAGCGCGTTGTGTGTGACGTCTTCTTTTGTGCATGCGCCGCTTTGAGCGTTCACACTAGAGCGCGTTTGCTGTCGCATTTTATTTGTAGTGTGAATGAGCAGACAAAAAAATTGGAATTTATCATTAAGACCTGCAGAGTGAACGTAGCCTTAGACGCATCTCTTTACCTGTCAATTCAGCTTTCTTTTTAATACCACTTATTTTTCCACAGTCCCTGTCCTACCTTTTTTTTTTTTTTTTTATGTGCGTTGCTGTCAAAAATGTCTTTATGAATTTATGAGACATGTGATTCATTACATTTTGGTTTCATGTACATTTTACACAGTTGGAGAGCTTTGAACATACTGACACTTGCACAGTCTTACGGACCACTCGGAGCTTTTTGAACTGACCCACTGTTTCCTGTTTCGTTGTACGATTGCACCAGGTATGACTGTGCAACGACAGCAATGAGTTATCTCTCTCTGTGCATGTCTTTGGAGTGTGCGAGACAACAGGGCACCAACAAGCCCAACAGACACACGACACAGATATCTGATATCAACATCGAACCTCTGAGGTGAAGTTTTTAGATAGTCGGCAGCGTCTCCCTCTCTTTATTCTTATAACACAGACCATCAGGATCTGGCCGACTTCATACGGACACACACCTCCCAGCTGAAAGCAAGGCCCAACAGGCCCGACATCCATCCTCCAGCCTTTGGTCTGCTGCCTGCCACGGACCAAAGCTTTGTTAAGTCACCTGTCAGATGAAATTACTCCGATGCTAGTTGCCCGGTGAGGTGACGGCAGGGATCCCGGGCCGTGCAGGCGCCGTGGCTCCACATGGACCCACGGCGTGTTGCGGAAACGTCAGGGGAGGGAGAGCACATGGACGCATGCTGTTGGGTCTCGCGGAGACACTTACACAGATCCACTCTCGCCCTCACGTTATGGCCATAATCCAGAATGACACTTTAAAAAGAACACACTGGCTTCATTAGTGTGCTGACAATGCAGCACTATGGCCTGTTAATGGTGAGCTCTCATAGGCTTGGCAGTGAGGAAAAGAACTTTAATCAGTGTCTCACAGGTACTGCAGTTGCCAGGGATACTACACTAAAGAAAGCATACAAAAGGACTAATGGTGTCCTGTTGCGCTCGTTGGCTTCTGGAGTCCGTTTTAGTTCCAACATTCAGATTTATGGATTCAAGAGCTGCAAAAGAAACGAGAAACACTACAACTCGCACTGGAAATGATGCACGCAGATACACTGCCGTGAGGTCATTTTCAAATACAATTATGTCACATATAATAATTACCTGGTTGGTGAGTAAACTTTCTTGCCAACAGTTCTGTCTTCGATTTACTGCAATGTGCATTTCTTCACTTCAGTCCAAACCTCATTAAATGTATTTATATTTAATAAAACAGGGACGTATTTAATAAATAATGTTTGTTCTCATTTATTTTAATTTCTCGCCGTCATCGACGAATGGTAGCGTGGTGACTAATAATGGGATGTGGGAGTGGACAGCACATTAATGTTTACCTGAACAGAATGTGAGAAGCAGGAGTAATGAGTTGTGTAACTAACGATGTCAGTTATTTGCGCCGTTAATTAAGAGCGGTGGATGATGCATTCAAATCCCTCATCTAGCTAAAAGTGTCATTACGGCCATGTGAAAATATGTTTAAATAAAAATGTCAAGTAAAACCACTTCAGCTGTTCAAAACTAAAAGTACTCGAGTACTTGGGTAGTTTCCAAGTCGAGGTCCAGCATTCTTCTCCGGACAAAAGTTCACTCTGAAATGTTTTCTGCTGCAGGATGTAAAAATAAAATAATAATAAACAAATTATTTAATTAAAGGCCCAAACTGAATAAATTCCATGTAAAACAGGAGGCAAACCAACTAAATGAACCTTCCAGAGAGGACAAACCAAATCCCACAAAACAAAATACACATAAAATACAAAACATTAATTCAGTAAGTAGAAAAATATCAAAATCTATTTCAAAAAGGGCTGCAGCCTTTCCAGTATTATGTTTGTCCTTTGGTATGTCTATTGTCTAATCCAGTGATTAATATTTAGTTTTCTTTCTTCTTCTTTCTTGGCATTTAAAAGACAGATGTTCATTAAAGTGTGTTTATTCTTTCTTATAATTGTGTTCTTTGGGATCAAAGCCAAATGGAAATTGCTTTGAGTCTTATGAAACTTTTTTTTTTGGACAATAATCTTCTCCAAAAGGTTTTTTATGTCTCTGCCAGATACAGTGAAACAGCAGTCCTTTAGCCTGCGTTTGGTACATATGTTTGTTATTGATAGTACAAGAACCCAGCGTGGCAGGTTATAGATTGTCAGATTAACTATTTATGGGGCAGGCTGATTTCCAGTCCTGTGACTCTTTGCTCTCTGCACATAATGTGATGTTACTACTAAACAGGACGGTAAACATCCTTGGAAAGATACGCAGATGCATCCAGGGCAGATAAACCTGGAATGCAAAACATGCAAAATGAGAGATTCTCAAAGTTTTGGTCGAGTTAATGATCAATAATCAAAAAAGCTGATTTTGTGATTTATTTACACATGATTCAGACGTGTGTCACATTTCTAAAAGATCACAGAACTTCTTTAGGTGATGTAACAACATCATCGCTCATCAATCAGTTGTTCATCACTGTCTGAAGTTTCATTTCACTCCTGCACTAGTTTGTTTCATTTGTTCCCTCCAGCTGTGCACCTCTGGGCTCACCATTAAATAAAGGTGCTTCATTCTTGTATTCATTATAAAATCCAATCCATACTGGCTATAAAATCCAAACTCACTATGCTGAGCAGCTTGTTTTTGTCATGACATCTTCATCGTCGTGACTGCCTGGTTCGAGATAATGAAATTGCTTCTTTGAGAGAACACATAGTCTTCAAGGGGTAGCTTGACATTCCTTCCTTCCTTGCATCCAGCATCTAGCATTCGACCATGTAAAGAACGCAAAATCATTTTGCATGTGTGCGTTACCAATTTTTTTTCCATGTTGCATCCAGAATTTAAATAGGGTTCAAGTTTTAAATGCACGAGTTCTTTTCATTTAAGGAAAACACTGGAATAAAATCGAGTTTGTAGCTGCTCGAGATTCCATTTAATCAGCTTCTAAAACGAAGGTGCTGAACCTTGGATTCTCATCTCGACCTTTTCTGAGATAGAAATGATCTTTTATTGGATGTTGATGATGTTAGCTGTCTGGGGGCCAGAGAGAAAGAGCGGGGGAGGCTGTGAGGTGAAAGTAAAGCACAGAGAAAATGAGAAAAATTAAAATGAGGAAGGACAAAATGAAGAGTATTAAAAGAGAGAGAGAGAGGGGGTATGAGTAGATGAATAACCATCTGTAATCACTGCAGATATGTGCTGTAGCTGTAAGGCCAACAGTGCTTCTTTGTCCTTGCCTGGACTTGTGTCTTTCAAAATGAGAGATGTAACCTCATCCAGGGATGTCTGGAATTAGTCAGCACTTATTTTCCATTCAGACTGCTGCCCATATTGCTGATGGCTGCTTCAGAAGCAAGCACAGAGTAATTGGGGACTTCATTCGCTCATAAACAGCGAGGTTTGGCGGGGGGTGCTGGGGGTAATTTGGTGGGGGTAATTTCATTATTGGCGTTGCCTCTTTGTGAACTCTGTCACTGATCAGCGTTTGGATGGAGAGAGTTTTATGAAGGAAAATAACACTTCTGCACATATTCATAAATATTCACCTAATTAAAGATCAGTTACGTTTGCAGGTCCGAAGAATGTCATGCACGAGAAACAAGCTTTTTGCTGTAAAAATGACATAAATTTAGACCTCCTGTATGTGTTTTTTCCTTTAAATTTAAAACATGTAGCAGATGGTTTCTGAGCCATCTGCTACATTCTTGATTTAGAAAATAATATTAAAGATGTTGGAGTAACAGATTTAATTTAGTGGCTGTGGTTAGTGTTGTTGTTTAAGTGGTTTTGCAACTTGGTGTGTGTTGAAAATGATTTGTCATTTTGCACTCTATTCTTCAGGCAATATGCTAAAACCATCTGCTCACAGTATAGAACAATGGGAAGTCTATTTATAGCAGCTGAATGTGCTGTTTTCACGGCAGCGTGGTGGTGTAGTGGTTAGCTGAAGCAAGAAGGTTGTGGGTTTGAATCCACCCGAGTGGAGCATGTTCTCCCTGTGCCTGTGTTGCTTCTCTCTGGTTGCTGTGCTTGTACTGGAGATTCTAAATTGGCCATAGGTGTGACTTGGAGCCTGAACAGTCTGACTTTCTGTATTAGTCCTGCAGTAGACTGGTGGCCTCTTGCCCTGTGACATATTTTGCATTTGCTGAACAGGCAGTCAGACATGCTGGGTAGAAAACTGCATGAACACCATAAGGCAGGGTCTCAAGCTCCAGGCCTCGAGGGCCGCTGTCCTGAAACTTTTCCATGTGTCCCTGTTGCAGCACACCTGAATAAAATTAGTAGGTATCCGGTTGTTCAGTCTGACGTCACTAGCCGTGTCTGGGTCTAAACTCCGCTGCAGGTCCATATATCAAACGATCACTATGGCATTACTGAGAGTTGAAAAGCTGTCTAAAGTCTTTCATCTTTAATAAAATGATCAGCGTTCTGCTCTACCAGGTGTAACAATTGAGTTTAACATCCAGGCATCCATGAAAACGGAATTTATGACATTTAACGGAGTTAGAAGTTAGCAGGGAGTTAGCTCGCTAGCTTCTATCTAAATACAATATAGCATGTCCTGACTGCGGGGTTTTGGAAACAAATTCAAACGTACAGCTCTGCTATCACTTCCAGCATAAATGAAGACAGAAAACGAAACAGCAGTGACGTTTGTAGGGTTACTGAAGTTGGGCTAGCTGGTATATAATGATGTGCTACGTGACCGCTAGCGACACAGCTATGTTAGCATAATATAAACAAGCTAACTTTTTTTCCACTCGATAAAAGTTAACGTGAGTGTTCTCGGTGGTCAGGAACAAATGTAATCGCATGGCAGGATGCTGTAAAAGGACCAAACTTCAGCCAAAAACTCTGGTATTTTGTAAATATAATAATAAACGTGAAGTCATGGTGTAATCGTGTAACTTTATTAGCAGCGTCCTCCTGAAACGCATCAACAACATCGAGAGTATCATCCTCTTCTCTGCCCCTTAATGCTCTCTGGTCGCTATGGTAACGTGCAACAGTTCTTTCAAAATAAGACACAAACTACAACACGAGAAAAAACCCGGGGAAACCGAGTTAACACTAAAAGCCCTGAAAACCATAAATTTCATACCCGAGCCTTAACTCTCGCAGCCCGGCTGATCCAGGCTGTTTCTTCTTCACTCATCTTTCTCACTCTCCATGTTTTATGGATAATTACTAATCTCTCACTCCCTTCACCCCCAACTGGTCGCTGCAGATGTCCGCCCCTCCCTAAGCCTGGTCTTGCTTCCTGTTAAAAGGGAGGTTTTCCTTCCCACTGTCACCAAGTGGTTACTCTGTTGTCTGATTGTTGCAGTGTTCTCTGTTTTACTGAAAGGTTTTTACCTTACAACATAAATCTCCTTGAGGCAACGACCACTGGGATTTGGTGTTACATAAATAAAACTGAGTTGAAGTGAATGCACAGAAAGCCAGAAGGCAGCATGAAATGTGAGGAGTCAGACTGTGGGTGTGCTCCCTTTGTGTTTGTTTTTCCAACAGTCATGATATCGTGGACTGTGAATGTGTCACCCAGAGTGAGACTGCAGACACTGAGTTTTACTGTAATGTCCTGAGGCAGCTGAGGTAACACATTCAGTGGAAACAACCAGAACTGCTTGCCAGAAAGCCATCGTGTGCCAACCCAGCATGCAGGTTTTTTTGGTTCAGACCGACTTGACCTTTGCTCCCCACCTGCCCCACTTGCCAGATTTGCTTCTGTGTAACTTAGTCCACATGCCAAAATCGAGTTGAAAGGTCAGCATTTTGACACACTGGAGGAGACCCAGCTCGTCACAGAAGCACAAGTACAAAGAGAGGTAACAGGTCTGCCATGAAACAGTCAAGAGACGATCTTTAATGGGAAATAACCCTCATTTAAACCAAGTCATGTCTTTAATGTCTGTTTTTAATCACATCTTTTGTATGGAAAGGGCAAATCTTTTACTACTGAACGTTTTGGGGAAAGAACTGCTGACCTGTGATCACGTAAACTGAATGATGTCAGCAGGGAGTGATAATGATGTTTTCAAACGTAAACTATTTTGTAGTACGCGGCTTTACTGAAGACAGTAAGACGGTCATTAAGGTGTATTAATATTTAAGAAAATATTATTTTAGCCTTTCATCGGACGTTCACAGTGCAGCTCAGGTACGTGGATGTGTCAAATATTTCAAAAAGGCCAGAGGGAAGCTGTCATTATTTACAGGAGGAGACGAGCACTTTCTCTACTGCACACCAGTGGACATGATCCATCAGAGGCTTCACTTCTAAAGCGATATGTAGGATGGAAAACATGAACATGAAAAAGGTCAGCTGTTGTCATTTATAGTAACTGTACTGTGCAGTCTTCAGGAAAACTAATGAATATAAACACCCCAAACTCCCTCCATCCTGCGTGGGATAGCAAAAGACTAAAAATAAAGATTTCATTTTCTTTCCAGTTTTATTTCACCTCCTCGCGTTTCCTGTCATTTATCCGAGTTTACGCCGCACGCTTTCTTTCCAAGCTGCTTTCATCAACATTTAAAGAGAAGGGCGTGTCGAAGCTGTCGGAGTGCCGCTAGTTGCTGCATAATGTAGGAGTTGTTGTCATTTGAAGTTACAGTTACGTTCTTGCTCTACTAGTCGTCTGACAGATAGCTGCATCGCTTCTTTATAATCCACTCGGCTTCACTTCACTCCCACTACCGATCGTGATTTGGAACAAATGCATGTGCAGAATGATAATAATAAAAAACACAAAATCAGAGACAAGTCGGTGCTTTATCCGGTCTTTAAGTGATGACGTGATGAATCTTGCTTCAGGGCCAAAACTACTCTGCATTTAATAAGGCTGTTGTGTTTTTGACATGTTGTAATGCTTTGTAACTTGCTTGATTTAATCTGAGCAATCCCCTAAAAACAGTCAGTGATCACTGTCGGCCTCTCGGTTTTTATTACCACTGTTTATTTTAAAGCTCAGTTTTTAAACCTTACGTTGTAACTACAGTCCAGCCCATGCAGCAGTATATGAATGACTAACCTCGTATTGTGGATGGATTATCTCAGTTGTTCTCCTGACTGAAGTTTGGTCCGTTTACAGCATCCTGCCATGCGATTACATTTGTCTCTAACCATCAGGAACCCTCACGTTAACTTTTATCGAGTGGAAAAAGTTAGCGTTCATCCTCCAGCTTCACTGTGTTTATGCTAACATAGCTGTGTCGCTAGCGATCACGTAGCACATCATTATATACCAGCTAGTCCAACTTCAGTAACCCTACAAACGTCACTGCTGTTTAGTTTTCTGTCTCCATTTATGTTGGAAGTGATAGCAGAGATATACGTTTGGATTTTTCACAAATTTCTCAGTCAGAACATGCTATATCATGCTTAGGTGGAAGCTAGCGAGCTAACTTCCTGCTAACTTCTAACTCCGTTAAATATGATAAATTCTGTTTTCATGGATGTTAAACTTAATTGTTACACCTGGTAAAGCAGCAACGCTGATCATTTTATTAAAGATGAAAAAATTAAGATACTTTGTAGCTCTCAGTGATGTTGTGTTGTTCGTTTGACTTTGGAAGCAGCTAATGACATCAGACTTAAAGACCGGATTAGATGACGGTGATGTAACTCATTTCCTGCAGGTGCTTCACAGTTTTAGTCGTTTTTCTTCGCAGCTGCTAGCACAACATGCTTTTTTAAAAATTCAGAACATAAAGTTTTGACTAGAGCTGTCTTGACAGTTGATATTATGTGTTATTATTGTTCCTACTTATCAAGAACATTGACTACAGCGACCATGAAGCTACCTAATGTTAGCTAACTAATTTGCTTACGCAAATGAACTGTCTGTACTTCAGTTTTAATTGCTCATCTCACCTCATGAAAATAATAATATAAAAATGAAATATGTTTAGTGTCTTTAATTTTCAAGCATGTGGCACATATTGTATGAAAATAAATGAAAATGATGAGGGGGCGGGGGCGACGACTCCCTTGTTTGCGAAAAAGTTAGCTGTGCATAAGTCTGTGGGAAGACTTACCGCCGTTTCCTTGTGACATCAGTACACACTTTGCTAATGACTTTATGGCTCAGCCACTAGTTTTAGGTCATATTTAATGAAACATGAAATTCATTTAGCAAATTATGGATATTATTGAAGTCAGGAGGCTTATCTAGGGTATTTCCATTGGTTAATGACTTGTTGCAAGCATCATTACGTCTGGTTTCAAAACACCGAAATGGCAAAAAAAAAGAAAGAAAAGAAAAAAAAAAAGCCCAACCAAAAACCAAAACCATCTCAGCTCATGGCTTCATAACACAATTTCTCAAGCCAGTGGTTGACATTATAGTGTTTCTGTCTATTGAATCATTGAAGTATTTATGCTATCATAGATTATATTCACCCTACGGATCTACTGAAGGCAGATTGTTAGGGATAACTAAATGACAACAATAGCGTTTCATAGCCAGGAGCAGAAAATTAAAAATACATTTACAGGTTTTTTTTATTGGTTTGGCGCAGTTTTCACAAGCAATTGGTACATTTTCAAAACTCTTAGTACTTATATCACAACAGATCATCAAAAGTGCACCTTTTTCAAACATTTCAGCATATTTTCAATTGTGTTAGTACAATACACATAATGACAAAATATCCTTTTCACTACACAAAATAAGTGTTCCATCTAAATAAATGTTTCGTTCACAGTTACTGCCTTTCATAATGTTATCACTATAAAATTTTTGATTTGCATCTCTTATTATTCAGTTTAATACATTTGTCTGTCATTTAATTCAACTGATCTTAATGTTTAATCAATGAATCATTCATTATGTCCATGGATTTTCAACTTGACTGATTGTTGTCTGGTCGTTTGTAAGTTACACATTGCTGCAAGAGCTTTCAATCTAGAAACACTATACTTGCTAATTGTTTCCCCCTGATGATCACAATTAGTTACCATATAAGTAGAACTGTGTTTGAGACTTTGCACTGTTCAAATATGGAGCAGGATAGACTCGTAGGGAGAGGAAACCTTCATCGAAGAGGTGGTGGTGCTCCTCGACAGAGAGGTGGTCTTCAGAGAAATGTAGCAGAAGACAACGCACCATCATCTCTAATGAAGTCCTGGCCATCATTGTTGACCATGTGGTTAACAGAGGCTTTACCATGGCTGAGGCTGCCAGGTTGGTACAGCCTAATTTACAAAGGTCAGCTGTCAGCTCTATCATCAGAACTTTTCGCCAAGAAAACCGGCATGTCTGCTACAGCAACTTCACTTCTAAAATATAGTACTCTATTGTATAGATGAACAACATGTAATTGTCAGTTTACAGTAATGTAATTTGTAATACTTCAATGTTGACAGTATATGATTGTCCTCAGAGTTAACAGGAGACAACCTGGTGGTGGTCGCCCACGTGTTTTGACTGACCAGCAGGAGTTGGCTGTGGTGGAAATGGTCAGGGAATGACATACGGCTGTCTGAGATCAAACAGGCTGTTGAGAACAGCAATGACACCTTTGCTAATGTGCCATCAATTAGCCTTCCAACGATTGCCCGGCTTTTGAAGAAGCACCAGGTTTCCATGAAACAAATTTACTTGGTTCCTGTTGAGAGGAACAATGTCTGGGTGAAACAACTGCGTTCAGAATATATTCAGGTACAACACTAAACTGGCATGCAATTACTGTAACAGTACTGACAACTATTAGTTGTAAAAAAAAACTAACTAAATTATCATTTTAGAGGGTGATGGAGCTGGACGCTGCTGTGAATCATCACAAGTATATTTTTGTTGATGAGGTTTCAATCTGGCAAAAACTAGACGCAGAAGACGTAACCTTATTGGACAAAGGGCTACCATCCAAGTCCCTGGACAACGTGGAGGAAACATCTCAGTGGGTGCAGCTATATCTGAAGATGGTGTGGTAGGCTGTAGACCAGTTCTAGGGTCATACAACACTGAACACCTGATAGTTTTTTTAAATGAACTGGAGCAGGCCTGTCAGGGAGAAGACATCGTCTATGTTGTTGTGTGGGACAATGTCAGCTTCCACCATGCACAGCTGGTTCAGGAATGGTTTCAAACACATCCTCGCTTCATGACCCTCCATCTTCCACCATATTCCCCTTTCCTCAACCCAATTGAGGAATTCTTCTCTACATGGAGGTGGAAGGTGTATGATCGCCATCCCCATGAGCATGTCTCCCTTCTTCAAGCCATGTGTGAAGCTTGTGGTGACATAACTGCTGAGCAATGTCAAGCCTGTATTCGTCATGCCAGGAGATTTTTCCCACGGTGCCTGAACAACGAAGACATTCACTGTGATGTTGATGAAAATTTATGGCCCAATGTTAAGCTTGATCAGCTTGATTGTGTAAAAGTGATAAATATATATATATAGTGCTTATGTAAATGACTTGTTTTTTCTCCCTTTTCCGTGTGTGTGTGTGTGTGTGTGTGTGTGTGTGTGTATAGAGAGATAGATATATAGATATATAGATATAGATAGATATATTTTTTTTTGGTTATGCCTGAACATAAGTGTAATATTTGCTGTGTAAAGTTTTACAGTTCAGTTACACTCATTCATCACCAAGGACAATTTGAAACGCTTACCTTGTATTATTTGCTCCTGAATGAAATGATTGGTAAAGGTAAAAGTTGAAAAAAGATCTTACTGTTTTGTTTGGGTGATTAAAGCAAATGTTCTCAGAATATATCACAATGATCATGTGTTCTGCAACAATGATTAAGTGGAAGGAAAATGTGCAAATACAACGAAATCATGACATCAGATTTGAAAGAATGACTAGTGGTGTTACAAATGTGATCAAATGTGAGTTTTGTACTGAGAGATATGAAAATAGTACCAAACCAATTAAAAAAAACTGTAACGTGGCTCAGGTGCCACTGTGGTGCAGCGGACAGCACCGGTGCCTCACAGCAAGGAGTTCATGGGTTTAAATCCCCAGGCTGACTGCGCTGACTGGACTTCCTCCAAGTTCCCCAGCTTCCCCCACAGACATGATTAACCAGATTCAGGCAATCCTGAACCCGATACGCTGAAGAAATTGGACTGACGGATAGTGAAGTGGTGTTAAATACATTTTAACGATCTAATCTTTTTCCCATATTATCCTGCTGTCCCTAATGAAATGACAATGTCATTCTCCCACACTTCATATTCCTGGGATATTTATTAAATGGGTGTGTATTGTGTATCCTAGTGTGGTGACAGTCTGGACTGGATTTAGTGTGGCAGTGTGAGCTCTGACATATGGATGTGAATATTAATGTAAATGTGGGCTGAATATAATTCAGATAGCTCTGCTCACCCTGGTTGGTATCATTAAATAAGCAGCTCTGCATTTTTGGTCTAAATTCAGTCGTTCTAGTCAGCAGGTTGGGTGACCTAACAGAGGGGACGTAATTACATAGCACGCTCGGTCCTTGTTTGCCTTTAACAAAACCACAATGCAGCAAATATATGTTGTGTCTGTCTTCAATCAGTGTGTTTTCATCAAATAAATGAATTTCCCAGCAGCTGTGATGGAACTCAGGACTCAGCCTGAGGACTCTGGTTTGGAACAAGTGATTAGGCAGCTATAAAGTGTGACTTGAAAAGTGCAGTATATCATTTTGTGTTACAACCTGATTGATTACGTCTCTGTGTTGGGAATGGTTCATAGTTATGAATAATTAATGAAGTTATTGTATATGCCACAAGCATAAATGTGCACAGCCATCTCTTATGGAGGCACTCATGGATGGATCCTGCTGCCGTTTAATGCTGCAGGCATAACCAAGTCCGACGCAAGACTCTTACAAACTGCTGCATGCAGCGATCAGCTTTCGATTTATACTGGTAAATCTCACTAATCATAGCAGTCAAGTTGTTTTTAAGAGCTTTTTTAGCTAGCATTGTTATGCTGTGGGCTTGAGCTCTGTGCAACCCTGTGCATAGTTTTATGCAGCACATTGGTCTGCAGGGTTGAGTTGCAGAAGGGGCAGAAACAGACTTTTGGAAATGATAACAGAGAAACCATCATTTACTTTCTGTCCTTCAATTATTCGTTGCAACAAAGCACCCAACTGTGCCTCGTGTTTTCAGTGGCACCTGCAGCCTCCCTGTGCATGGACGGCACGCAGCACGTGCGCGAGCCGGCTCGTATCGATGGAGAATCAGAACAGATGGGCTTTTATTTGCTTGCTTGTTTATTTGTTTTAAACCATATTTAAATTTTAAAAGTCATTTTCTCAAGAATCCAGTTATGCTTTGTGTTCACATATATTTTACTTTGTTGACTTTATAGCAGCTCCATATTATAGGTTTCACACTTTTGGTTAGCAAATGAAGGTTTCATTCCTGCAGCTTTGATGGAATTTTCCTGCACCGTATTTATCTTGTTTTGTCTCTTTGGTTTCATATTGTTCTACTTATTTAAGCTTTTTCATGGGGAACTGGTGATTGGTGTATTTAACTTTAAAAAAAACAACAACAAAATAATTTCCCCAATCTAGGCTAACTGTATAATATACCCTCTGTTACCATCAATATCCAGCGCTGCTTAATTGGCATTACAGTTTTTGAAAACAGTACTTCCAAAGCACTGAAATGTAATTTGTAGTAGAATAACACAACAACGACAATAAAGTAGAATTTCAACTTAATTCAATACTGTGAGCAAACAAACAACATTGTATCCGTGTGTGTGTGCGCGTGTTTGCAGGTCCCTCAGGTTGCGACGTGTTCGTGTAGCACACTGGTCTGTCAGAAACGCCCTTCCTCCTTCATCTGGTATTTTTACCTTCGCCAACATGGTGATGTTTTGTGTCGAGGTGCAGAGTGGGGTGATGTTAACATCCATTAGAGTCTGTCTTACATAGACGAAGGTCTATAAGGTCAACTTTAGGATATATTGGTTGACACCTCACAACAGAAACTGAGATTCCAGACAGCAGGTTACTTTGACCTTATTTGACCCTGAAGAAGATGTCAGAGTTTCACGAATTGTCTTTTATTTTTTAAGCTATGCTGAAAATTGTGCTGCAACTTTTAGGAAATGGAACCGTGTATGTGGTGAGTCTGAATTTCACATTATACTTTTCACACTTAACCTTCTAAGACCCGAACTCTTCCACGACATGCATTTTTAATTTCTCTTTGATATTTGGGCTGATTGGGGCCCGATGAATGTAAAAACAAAGAATTACCAGATTTTATTTTTTTACCTTATTTTTGCTTTTAAGAAAAATGAGAGCCACATATGAGGATATTCGTTTAAAATGTTGATAGAACAGTAGCATATAATGTCCTCGTAAGTGGATATCAGGCCCATGTAGAGCAAAATTCAGTATTTTAGTCTAAATAACCTAAAATGTGATGTCCACATGTGGACGGCAGGTCCTAGGAGGTTAAATTCCACATCTGCCTTTCTTTCAAGTTATTTTTGGGCTCAATTTGTACTTTACTTCAAACTCCTTAAAGTACATTTAAAAGGAACAAAGAAAACAATATATGCTGAATAGAAAGTGAATGTATACAAAATATACTGAGGAGGAGGAGCTGCTCCCTGATTGCTCCTTGTTCATTTTGAGATGACGTTTAACTCGCTGAAATCTGGATAAAGTGGATACTGGTTAAAGTGCTCCTGACTTCACTGAAGGATGGACTGTTTCCTCCTCACCTGTCACACAGTGATCACATATTCCTTTTCCTCGTGGCTTCCTTGACTTTTTCTGTCTTCCTGTTCAGCTGACAGTTTGCGGTCACTGAGCTTATACTTGGTTAGGATCTGTCTCTGACAGTTCATAATCTCGACTGAATGCCAGATTCAACATCTTATCAGATATCTTATTTTAAGCAATAATGACAATAAAAACACAGAAACATGAAATCCATATTCTCAACTCTTGAAAAAAAGCTAAACGTGGCATTTTTTTCCAAAAGCAGCCAAACAAACAACTGCACCAAAAAAAAAAAAAAACCCTTTCTGTTAGATCTGCATCCTCCATTAAAGTCCTCAACCCTCTTCAAAACGTCCTTTGTTTCTCCATCAGTATGCAGATAATGTTATTCTTTCTAGTGGAAGGTTTGCCGTCATTTCATTCCAAATGTGTGAAACATTTAGTTCAAGAGTGCTTTTTTCTCCCTGCCCCCAAATCACGCTATTAGCATTTAAAAGACTTCAAAAGGCCGTCTCCAAATCTTTATTCTGTGCATTCAGCTCAGAATGTCATCTCCCTTCTGAACAGGATGTAAATAAATCTGATGTGATACTCTTTCTTAAACAGTCCTCTCCCGTCACTGTTTTTCAGCACGTCTCTGTGAAGTTCTAGTAAGTGAATTACGCTGATGTGCTTTTAGATCATTTCCCAGCCGTACGTATTCGGACTGCTTTTTATTCTCCTTGCCTTTTACGTACAAGAGAGACGTTAAACGGAAGTAAGAGCTGCAGGAGCGAGAACCAGGCAGCAAATGTGACGTTTCAGGTTCAGCAACGGCAAATGTGATTATATCAGCTCAGCATTACTGTCTTCATCACTGAAGCGTTACACTTTCAGCCAGTTTTGTAACAATGTTACTCGAGGGGAAGCTGATCATAGTTTTTTAGACTTTAAAACTCCCCCCCACTTTCATCCCATTCACTGTAAATCACACCCCCTCCTTTGACGGCTAATTAAAGAACAACACAACTTTTTTCTTTTTTAACCATCTCAAGAGTTCCTCCTTCGCACATTTGGTAATCAGATGGAATATGTCATCAAAACAGCCTAGCCAATTAGTTTTTAATTACACCAGAGAGTATCAATGGAGGCCTTTGCACTTCCTCCTTTTTCGTGCATTAATAAGACTCCTGTTCTTGATATATGTGTCAGGGAGAGCTGCCAGCCTTCTGCAAAGCCACTTTAATGATTCTCTCAGGTGGCAGACACTGCGGAAAACCGAACCGCAGCAAAATCAGTTTATACCCACGAGGTCACGCAAGGAGGAACCTCGCTGGGTTTATTGATAACGCTGCCTTCAATCCTTCTTTTCTTTCCCACTCACTCACTTGTGGCTCTAGTTTCTTTCCCTCGCCTATTTTTTTTCCCTCCCCGTTTCTTTCAGACGCTGTGAAAAGCTGTAGCTTTGGAGGTGCGCGGGGGCAGTTGGTGTCTGACCAAAGCTTTTCTTTTCTTTTCTTTTCTGCACAGAACGAGACAAAAATGCAGGCCCACACAGCTACATTGTGAACCAGAGAACTGTGTAATTTTCGCTCACTGCCCACCCTCCCCTCGGTCCTCAGTCCATCCCTTGCTGTGCCCCTCCCACACACTGGTGGGAAATGTAGCCTCAAAGCGTCGCCACCCACAACAAAAAAAAAAAAGAGAGATCGCAGTCTAACCACAAAAGTATAAAACATTCCTCCCTCAGCGGTGGATGTACACCGTGTGCACCGTGCATGCACAGCAGGGCGTTTCCATGTCACTGCAAATCCCAGCCCCTCTAATGCCTTGCAGTATGGAAGCCGTTCATTAACACACCATCACATCCTACAAATCTACACATGCGTGTTTACAAATGTCACAAGAAACAAACGCACTCACTCTGCCGGTTTGAGAGATAATGTCACCGTCGTCCCCGACGTGCCGGCGGCGCTTCCTTTTAAGTCGTCTTGTGGGACGCCATTGAAGTGCCACAGTAGGTTTGAAACAGAGTCAGAAACAAAGATGCTTTAAAAGCTGCCCCCCCAAAAAAAAAATGTTTGGTGTAGCTTGTGAGAATCTGGGATTACAGTGACATCTGATCTATGATTCATGAATAGTGCTGATAAATTTATGGATTTCTGTCCGAGTGGGGGTTTTGTTTTTATGTTTTCCATTACCAGCAGATGTGAATAACATGGCGCAGTTGGCCTGTAGAGATCTCTCATATTGTGTTTCTTCAGTCTTTTATGCATCAACAGCTCTCTCAGCAGGAGCTTCTTTAGGTACCATCAATCCCAATAAAACAACCTCCCCAAAATGTTGTGTTCTACCTCAGCTTCATTGGTTTTCTGATCACAGCAAAGTCAACGCAACAGCAGGTGATTCCAAATAGGCACCTGCTAGGAGGGCTATGGATTGGAAGCTAATAACAGCAGTGGAGATGTTAAGGAAAGCTTTTTTGTCAGAGACGTTGATAAAGTTTCAAGAAAGCATCGATTTGTCTCGATCACAGCGTTGTCAGATTACGGCTGTTACACGGACAACATGATTCTCGAGATGGAAACGTGGATCAGTGCTGGTGTCACTACCGTTATGGGGAGGAGGTATGTGCATGTTTTAGTTTACCTCACACTTGAGAGTAGGTGTCCTTTTAAAGAGTTCACGGCCAAAGTTGAAGACGGAGGGCTACAGATCCTGTGATGCAGACGGAGAGCAGGAACAAAAGCAGCATCAAGAACAACCAGACCTCCCGATAGTTCCTGTGTCTGTTATCTTATCTTCACTGTCTGCAAATGTCTTCAAAACTGTGTCTGAAATAAACAGATACTGTAGCTGCATGGAAACAGCGCACTGTTTGCCCCACAACCTTGCCCAGCCGCGTTCTGAGGATAAAACTGTGTAGATACGGTGTCTTATAAACCTAGATGAGATTTTGTTAGGTATTTAATTATTTATGAAGTGTGTATTTATCTTTTTGCATCTAAATATCAATGATACAAAGAATGAGCACAGTTAAGAAACCAAGGAAATAAAGAACGATTCTGCATGTTTATTTGACATTTTAGCAAAGATCACATGTTGCTACTTTTACTGTATGGACTTATATACGGCTGAAAATTGTCACTGAGTGCTATTATTTCCAGTTTATGAGGTTCTTCTTTAAGTACATGTTAAGGTGCACGATGTGATGTAAGGTGGATCTGTCACGCTCATTGTATTGCCGTGCGTGGATTTCATGTTGGGGCAGTGGTTATCTCTGGCCAGAGGGCGAATCCTGTGCTCCTCCTAAAGTCTAAAGACATACATTTAGTGTGGTTGAGTTTCAGTCTCTCTATGAGAGCCTGGCTTCTGTGGTTCTTCTAAAACTGCTGTGTAAATAAAAAGAATCCAGATTTCATGAACTCATATTACGTTCACAATAAAACACAGAAAATGTATCAAATGTTTAAATTGAAAAAATGTAGCATTTAAAGAAAAAAAAAAGTGTAGCACTGTGTAGCATCCGAGCACTGATAACAAGGCAGATGGTTTCTCCTCTCTTTAGTCTGGAGGATCTGGCATCCATCCGAAAAGAATTTAAAATTCCCGTTTGTCCGACCACAGAACAGTTTTCCACTTTCCCTCGGTCCATTTGAAATGGACTGAAGATGCTGTTGTTGTTGGTAGAGCTTTAACTTGCGCAGTGATTTCCATGACAGAATCATTCCTGTTTTCAATGCAGTGCTGCCCGAGAGCCCGACCATCACAGGCATTGATTTGTAGTCTTTTCCCTTGTGTACAGAGAGTCTCCCAATCTTGTGATGATGCTATATTCTGTAGATGATGACATATTCAATGTCTTCCCAATCTGACAGCATGAACATCATTTTGAAATTCTCCAAAATTTGTAAATGGAATTTGTTTTTAATTTACATTTTACACAGAATTATTACTAATTAACAGATATAAAGCTAAAGAAATCCTGCAAAGGATTTAGCATCAAAACATACCTAAAGCACCTGAATTAGTACGAAGAACAGTGACATCATCACATCGTGATTGTTGATTAAAGGCATACAGTCACAGTACTTTTAGTCTTTTGTGAAAAGATGACTCACATAATGAAACTGGCATCAAAATAAAAGCTGAAAAACTGTTTTCATCAAATTGGCTGGAATTTTGACAGCAGGGTGCTTTCATGTCCTCAGACGTGAAAAATAACCGACCCCATCCATCTTCTCAATGCTTTTCTTTTAAACTGCAGTACATATAACATGCCCAAACAATCAATATGAATTGCACACAAAATGTATTGATCCCTCCCACTGAATGCAATACGAAAAGGAAGCTGTTTTTTGTTTTTTTCTATAGCCAGTGGCCTCTGCTGCCAGACGCTTCAAATGACTTGCACTGCATCAGGGTGCATACTCAGACATCAGCATTACCGCAGCAGATGGTAACGCTTTCCACAGTGACTTTTGCACCAGCGTGACATCAGCGCTGGAAGTGGTGCAAAGTTAAAAGAGAATCATCTCCGATTAAGTACAAAGGGTTAGTATAAAAGATAACGTATATTTCCACTGTAATGTGCCTCTTCACTGATTAGAGGGAACGCACTGGGCACTGGAAAAAATCATAGAGCCGTAAATTTCTTTCCAGATAGAAAATCCACCCCTCACATCATGCAAAGTCCCTGCAGTGTTATCTGATAAGCTCCTCATTTGAATATGCAAAAAGGGATATTTGTTAGAAGAGCTTCACTAAAGTGCTGACACGCCCGTGTGCATGTGTGTGTGCACCCAGGAGAGAACAAGAGTGCTGCTGCAGACAGCAGCCAGTGTCCATGGGAATAAGGATGAAGTAGGTGGATTAACATGTTTGGACAGGGAGGCTGATTGTTTGGATAGTGTCTCTGACTGAATGACTGACTGACTGAGGAACAACACGACTCTTATGCAGAGTGAGAGCGATAGCCCTCAGTAGTGTGTGTGCGTGCGCACGGAAACTTTTGTGCGTTGGCGCATAAATAGTAGAGTGGCCAGCACAGCGCTCACTCATCTGATGCTGTTTCTGTGTGCATGTCCTATTGCATCATGTAGCGTAACAGCTTGAAACACGACCACACAGGGAATCATTTACAGAGAGGAAATATTGCAGAGCTTCGTTCGGCAAGCTGGAGTTGTTTTGTGTTTTGATGTCAGCAGCATGCATTATACAGATGGAGATTTCTTATGGAATCAATACACTACAGCATTACATGTAAACACAATCAAAGTGTCATAGTATGTAACATGCATGGATGGGAATGGCTGGGGGCTCGGGGTGGATATGATGAGGCAAGCTTTTCTGCTTGTTGCTTTCACCCAAAGATCAATTCCTCTTTATCCATGTCAATCAAAGATGATCCGAAGGAACGTCGGCAGCCAGGACTGCAAACCGAGTAGATTATTTTCAGTTTAATGAAATAAATGGTTGCGTGGTTTAATCAGGCCATTAATGTCTAAAAGTGTAAACTTTAGGAAGCAGTGCCCAAAATTCCCAAAAGTAAAAATGTTGGATTACTTCTGCTGACACGTTTCGTAGAAAAGCAGAGTTCACATATTATGTATGGAAGTTCAAAGATGCCTAAATAAAATCAAACAAAAACATGAATAATAAAGACACATTTATGAAATGCAGCACACCTCTTAACTTTGTGTTCTGTACAGTCATGTCACGTAGCCAAAACTTATAATTCAGTCATTAAAGACAAAAAGCAAAAATAATTGCCCTTTTAATATTCATGTTTTTCATGTTTTTCAGTAATACATTTATAAAAAGCAAATAAATACAACGATGTGTTGGATGCCATTTGCATCTTTGTTTTTTCAGCCTTTTAAAATCTTCCGTGGTTACAGTGCACTGAACACTCATCTTTATGTTTTTGGATGACTGTAGAAAATCATAGTTAGGGTTTTAAGTGTAGTGAAGTTTGATATGATGCTTTTGAATATTCTCTACACTGTAAAAACTAAATCTCAGCCACATCGTAGATCATAAAACTATCAGGTCTGTCTCTGTGCATTAATATAATTGTGTATATACAGCACAGGAAACTGCATTTTTTTAATCAAATGTATAAATATGTATTTAAATGTATGTAATTTGAGCATATCTTTTTGCACACACAATATTTTTACTTCTGACAAGAAGCACAGTGTTAGTGAGCGGTCCCATACACCTGCCTGTCTGCTACATCAAACAGCCACTACAAAGGTTCCAAAGGTGAAACAGAGTGTCTCGGTCTCCGCGCTGTGTTTGTGGGCATAGGCTGCAATATTATGTATGACATGTTGTTCTGTGTTGGTTCTTTGTTTCATTATAAAGTGGTGACATCCGCTGGATTGATGACAGACGAGCACAGAGAGACGATTTCTTTCCTTAGCAAATTTCACTTTACACGGTTAAAGCTAATTTAGCATTCGTACAATGAACATAATATGGAATTTTCCAGAAAATGTATTTTTACATACTGAAAGTTTGTAATATATAATTACAAACTAATTACAAATTAATTACAAATTACAAATATAATCTTTTTGGCTACAAGTAACAATCTTCCACACGTACGAACACCAGACTCATTCGATTGGTGTGCTTCTGTCAGTTCAGTTAGAGAGTCGCTACCTTACAATAGCTTGAGATTAATATTTCATGCGAGTTAGCACCATATCAATAAAAGCTGAACTACAGGAAATACAGGAAAATAAAAAAGGATTTTGTGTTATATTGTTAACAAAAGACAGGCAGAAGAAATCAAATGAAAATGCTGATTGTCAGCTAACTCTGGCACACTGTGACTTACACGACTTTATCGAGTCTGTTATTCAACAACTGTGTTTGTTTGTCTAATGAAAACGTTTAATAGTTTATTGGTACATTATATGTGTATTTCTGGCATTGTCTTAACCTTAATGGGCTTTTCGAGGAGCCTTCAGATAAATACTAAATGTCCGAACTCCACTCTACCGATATTCCCACCTCAGTATCGGCTTTTAAATGTGAAATAAAGTTGTTTAGACGCCTTTGGGGCTCCAGAGGGAGCAGCAAAAAATCTAATATGTCAGCACTGGTCAAGGCTATATTAGCTGCTGCTCACATACACATCCAATTCTTTAACTGAACTCTGTTTGAAGTGCTTTGTGGACACCAAGAGGAAGGGAAAAAGTATCTCTGGTTTTGCTGTATCGATTTGCTACTTCTTCTGAACAACGGGATATTCTTTCAACCCTTTTCTGCAGGAGCTGTTCCAGACACATTTTACATTCCCATTTTTAACTCTAAATAACTTCTTATGTAAACATTACACAACAAATACGCACACATAAACGGCCCACGTGCAGAGAGAAAATTGTTTCTTCTTGTTATCACGTTGAAATAATTTTGGTGCAGAAAAAATTACTTTTATCTACATTAAGTAATAATTAAACTTTAATTACAATAGTATTTTTCAAAGTTTCATTATTGTGTGCGTATGTTTGTTTGTTTGTTTTGTAAATGAAATGCCTACACTGTATGTGTGTAGTTTTGATCTTTCATTGTTAAACATCACAGTTATTGTCACATAAGCGTCTGACCCACAGTTGTGGTCAGACACTTATAGTCATTCATCAGTTTGAGGCTTTTCATGACTGTACAACACACATCAACATCTTTAATGACTTTAAAAAACAAGAACTGAGTCCACAGACAAACAGGGTTAAAAGGTTACATAGTAGCTCAAATACACACCCACTTTAATCTTTTAATAAATGGTGCTGAAGATACAACGTCTTTCAGCTTGACATGGTCAAGGTCTATTAAGTTCCTGTTGCTGATCATGGTCGACTAAAGCTGGCTTCCCTTTGCTGTTACCATAAAAGGCATTTCTTTCATAGCACCCACTGGACTGACTCAGAACAATGTGGAAATCCAAGGAACTCGGTAAAGATCTAAGAAGGAGAACTGTAGGTTTACACATGTTGGTTCAAACGGTTGTACATAAACAAGTTATTCAGATGTGGCACCGCTTTCCAAGCTCTGGAAGAAGACCCAAACTGTTATTCTCACAGGAGAGGAAATTGGTTTGGCTGTTTGGCAACAACTCACAAACCAACAAAGCTCAAGCCTGCAGTCCACTGGAAACCAAACCACAATGGGCTGAGAGGGTGCTGAACGAGAAGGAAGTCTGCTCCAAAATCAACACTTTCAAGCTCGACTGGATTTGCAGCCTCCTGGAAAAATGTTTTATGTTTAGATGAGACCAGATGTTTGGAGCAGTAAAGGTGAGGCTTTCAAACCAAAGAATAGCGTCTTGGTTGTCAAACATGGTGGTGGTAGCAACATGCTCTGTCAATGGTACTGGTAAGCTGCATGAAGGGGATGGAATAATGAAGAAGGCCTGCCTCCAAATTCCTCAGCCACCTCAAATCAACAGTTTCCAACAGAATAATGGTCAAACACACATCAAAACTGGATTTGGACTGGATAAAGGAGCTTCTGGAATGGCCTTCCCAACGCTCCAACATCAGTCCTATTTAAAATGTGTGAACCATGCTTAATGTCACGTCTATATCCAGGAAACCAACCAATTTGAAAGAACCTTGCCAATATCCAGCATTTATATAAGCTTTGGACCCTGCACAGGTTAACACAAATCTAAAATCAATTCAAACTTATGCACACAGTTCCTGTACAGTCAGAAAATAAATAAGTAAAAGCACCAAACTGCCCTGACATGCACACGAAGAGTTCATGTAAACGTTTGACTACAGTTGTAGTTGTCGGCATCCACACATGTCACAGCTGTATATCCATCATCAGACGACATGATGCCTACAGAGTCTGCCTAAAAAGTGCTGAGCTTCACTTTCAGATGCCACCATTTCACAAAACTAAAATATTACAAAACAGTTAAAACAATTATAACAATAATAATAAATAATTCCAGCAAGAGCTACGGGACCACAGTTATTTGGCCAACATGGATACCACTGAAAACTACAACGTCCAAGCTGCATCTTAAGCTTTGCCAAGCCCG
The DNA here is from genome assembly GCF_018398535.1 of Haplochromis burtoni. NCBI lineage: Eukaryota > Metazoa > Chordata > Actinopteri > Cichliformes > Cichlidae > Haplochromis > Haplochromis burtoni. The sequence goes on along the minus strand of NW_024582383.1, from coordinate 1,546,327 downwards.
CTCCTTTGACCTCATTTGAGAAGCTTAGCTGTGTTTGGCTGAGCGGAGACAGGAGACAGCAGGAGGTTCACTCCTGGCACAGGAGGCCACATGACCAGATGGAGAAGTAGATAATTATAGTTCTGTTCAATGGAACCGCTAACCACTTCTAGTCAGTCCTGGCGTCATTGTATTTGTTTTCAATTGATTCCCACACTAACATGCAAATTTGTAAATAAGGAAGAAAAAAAACAGTAAAAGAAACAACTGGAGTCTGTGTGACTTCACGTGCTGCCAGTGTGAAGTAAAAGCATTTTTGTTCCTTTTTAAAAAATAAAAAATCCGTAACAGTTGACAACTCCAGTCAAAGTTTTTAGCCAGCAGTAAAGCAGACACAGCCTCAGTGTGTCATGCTTTGGCTCGAGGCAACAATCACATATGTCTGGAACATCAGCGCATGAGGGAGTGCAGCCAGTATTTTCAGATGATGGAAACAATCTCTCCATCATCTTGTAATCATAACTTATTGCTATTTCTTGTGAATTACATATCTGGCCAATTTCAGTCAAACTGTGGATGGGAAAGTCTATCGTATTCCAACAGCAGAGTCTCAGTGTGTGTGTGTCTCAGTGTGTGTGTGTGTGTGTGTGTTAGTTTGTGTGTCCAGCTTTAGTCATGACTTAATTAGCATCCATTATGACCACTTTTCCTAAGCCGTGACCAAAATGGCAAAGGGACAAATTTCTTCGAAGGCCATTAAGCACAATGTAATAAGTGTTGATGCATTTTTAAGAGACACACTTGGCCGGAAACACAGCGCTGCCTTCCTCATAAGTCCAATTTAATCTTTTTCTCATTATGAATTATAGTCCGGTGCTTGAGGTGCGGGTGTGTGTGTGAATGAGATGAAGGCCAGAAGCAGATGCCGTTATGCTCACATCTTTCCAGCCAGCTGTGTTTAGGATTTTTAATAGAAGTATGGCTGACACACACACGCGCACACAGACACACACACACACACACACACACACACACACACACACACACACACTCTCCTTAAGCCTGTTTTTGTATACATTTTTAGCAAAGTGGCAATGTGCCATCTTTGCTATTAGCGGTTCCTGTCTGCAGTGGATTCATGGACGTGCAGGCTGCTATCGTGGGATTAGCTTACTGAAGAAAACCTAAAAACAACAACAGTTAGCAGCCAAGTTCTGATGCGATAGTTCCTGAACCTTTTCTGGACATTTATCTCACAGCATGACTCACTGTGAAATAGGAAAAAAAAAAGTGCATCATGCTTCTGTGCTCAGGTCTGACAGAGTCATGACTCAAAGCAAAAGTGCTATTTTTGTCCTGATTTGGAGCTCCTGGCCTCTCGTGCGTTTGACACACTTTATTTTTTGCATTTATTTGTATGTCAGTCACAGAAACTGACACGTCAGCAACCTCTGTGTTTATGAGGAGGTCAAATCTACAGGCTGGACTACAATAATTACCAACTGTGCCTGAACAACATCTGTGTAACAGTTAAAGGTTTACAAAAGTGGGAATAAAGAAAAAATACTAAGAAATTAAAAATGATATTCAGCCATTGTGTATGTTTTCTTTTGTGTATATTGTGGGTGGAGGTCAAGATCAATGAAAAGTGGTTTTGAATTGCCCGTGGTCATACAGTACATGTAAAAGCTCTTAACAAAACGACATATTGGCCGTAAAGCTTGATGGAAAATAATTTCACTTTGATCCAGCATCAAAGATGCTGATGACACGCTGCCTCAGCTTACCCTTGTTCCCCTGAAAGCTCTGAATTTAGCAATTACAATGTTAGATCCTTTTATTTGAGCAAAACATTAGTGAGAAGCCTCATTCTTCACTGTAAAAAATATCTGTATATTTAACAGTGATTAAAAACCTGTCAGCTGTAAAACATTTTAAAGCTGCTGATTTCATGTGAACTTTCTGTAAATAAATTAATCTGTGAAAAATTTGTACATTTTTTCTCAGAAAAAAAAAATACATAACCCTACTCAAAACACTTGCATTGTTTTATTAACGGAGGATTTCCATAAAGTTTATAACAGTCAAACGCTATTAATTTTTTTTTACATTTATGTGTTGAAAAAAATTACAGGTTTATTGCCATGCTTACATAATTGTTGAATGTAAGCATGGCTGTGCTGGTAATGGATATATGCTGTCACATCACATTTTTGCTTTATTTCACATAATAATAACGGATTAGATACAAGCAGTTTTCAGTGGGAGCCAAATCATTTGTCTCTGAGACTGGAGCCTCAGCCTGAATAAAGAAGAAATGAAGAAGCTGTTTAAAAAGAATAATTAAGGTATAGATGAGTTGAAAAAAAACTAGTCAAGTGTATCCAGAAACTATGCCAGGAATGGCCCCTTTTCTTCCGTTGGTATGACGGCACATTACCAACAACTGACTGGTGTGAGTCTGGTGAAGGCCTTCCTCACCAAAGTTCCTCAAATATGTTGATGCACAAAAGCCCTGAATGCTCTTCTCAAACTTCAGACTGAGAGAGGTCAGTCCAGTGTTTCTTGCAAGAAGTCATTGAGAAGATGCTTCTTTTACTGGCTCGATTTGATGAGAAGGAAGAGCTTCTGCTGCACTGTCGAGATGACGAGCCTTGCAGAAGATGCTCAGATGGAGAAAGTGCTACCAACACCCTTCATCGTTGCTTGTTGTAAGTAGACAGTTTCTGCTGTACCGGCCACGTTCTTGTACTCGTGGCTTGTTTAGTTTCATGTTGTGTTGCTTCCACACTGACACGCTGGCTAACACAACCATAGAAGTTCAGCCAGTAAGAAAACTCATGTAACAAGTATTTGTATAAATGAGTGACATGAAAGTTTTTTATTCTTTGTTTTTGATTTTTAGGTTCCTCCTGCTTCACTGCTGAGACATTCATGTTGAGCATCGGCGAGAAGATTGACCGCATCACAACCGTCACCTCTGCCTAATGTTTGCCAGTTACTTCTGCTTTAACATGCACTACCCTGTGGAACACTGGAGTGCCTTCAACAGTGACATTTCTTTTATTATGGATTTGTGTGTTTATCAGACCATATCCCACCTCAGGGTGTTAATTCCCTCAGTCTCTCTCGCCCTTTCATCAATAAAGGTGTTTCTTTTCCATAAATCCCGAGAGAGGCACCAAGGTTGAGTCCAGGAAGAAAAAAGTCGTTCAATCCCAGAGTCCTCACTCGCATCTCAGACGTTGCTGACCATGAATGGTCCTCCCCTCTTGTTTCAGACAGTCATAAAGCTATACTGTGTTACACATTCTACAGATGTTCGCTTTGAGAGGGAAGTTATTAATGATGTAGGTTTTACTAGACAATTTATAAAAGTACGTGTTCTACTTTTATTTCGCTGTTTTATATCTGAAAAATGTGGTAACGCTGCTTATTTACTTACAACTTTGGTTTCACACAGTTTGACTTGTAAGAATTCAGGATTCCTCACTGTTGCTGTCATGGAGGCAAGTATTTCAGATTTGTTGAGTAAAAATGTAAACATCTGATGATCACAAGATCAAAGATGTTAAATAAATACTTTGTTGGAAATTTAAGGTGGACATTTTTTGTTACATTTAGGAATTTGAATAAAATCATGCTTTGTGTATTAAGCTTACAGAGTAGAACAGCTGAAGCACTTTAGTCTAAAAAAGGTTCGATAACAGCAATTAAACTACTGAGCTAGCTGAATACTTCACTAGAAAATATTTGTCTGCATGACAAAGTAGTTGATCATTCATACTATGAATTGAACAGTGAAAGGTGATCATATTTGATGAGGTAAACACTTTGATAAAAGCTCACGTTTGTTGCGTCATATTAAATATGTTTATAAATAGCAAAATAATTTATTCAAACTGTAAATTAATTCATAAAACATTAACTCTAAAAGCAACAGAACTAACAGCCTTTTAGTCATACTGGTTAAAAATGTTTCACTATATAAAATAACATTTTTAAATGTTGTTTTATTATTTTGATAGTTAATTTTTTACAATGGAAAACATTTATTTTTTGTGGCACAAACTTTATTTTATAGGTTATTTTCATGTTCATTTGAGGGAAAAACATTTTTTTCTTTTCAAGTTAAAACATTTTCTTCTACAGTAAAATATCGACCGTAGAGCTATTTTTAAGTGTAAAATCAACAATAGCAATATTAAAATTAAAATATTATTCAGATGATAATTTTGCTTAAATTATAAATTTAAATCAGTGTCGACAGCCAAAAAAACGGTTTGGGAAATTAATATGCATCATGTATCAGGGGGTGTCCAACTCCAGTCAGAGAGCTGCTGTCCTGCAGCTTTAGACGCGTCCCTGCTCCAGCACAGCTGAATCAGATGGTACCTCGTCAGCGTGCCATCAAGTTTGGCAAAGGCCTGTAACTCTCATTTGATTCATGTGTGTCGGAACAAGGATTTGTCGAAAAGCTGCAGGACGGTAGCGCTCGAGGACTGGAGTTGGAAACGCCTGATGTAATGTGATGATCATTTTATAGTAAAATACTGGCGTAACAGTTAAATAATATGCAGTCTGGTTTCAAAATTGTGAGAATTCAATAAAAATTAAAGCTACTCGGTGGCACCGTGTCTGTGACTAAACACTGGCATGTAGACGTCTCCAGACTTGGACTCGATTCAGCAGTTTGGAACGGACTGGGCCGTGTCCCTGTGTGGTGTAACAGCTTCTCGTGCTGTGACGAATGATTGAAATCCACCGCACTGCCGCAGCAAATTACCCTTACTGACTTTGAATTAACATGACTAAGAGCTCAAGTTTAGACGGACCAGTTATGAAGTTGATTGAGGAGTTTGTCAAAGTAGAATCCATAGAAATGGAAAAACAGTGCCAAAATCTCTCGTATCCAACGAGATTCCCCTGGACGTCTTGTAATGTGGTGCTCATCATGCTGAGCACAAAGTCGATACGTTTTCACCAATCGTGATGCACAATTTCAGTTTTTGGACACGTTCAGGAAATTAGTGTAAATACAGATTGAAATTTTGTGTTTTCAGTGCTCAGGCTGTGAAAAATGGATGAAAATGATCCAGTTCCTGTTTCCAGTCAACAGTCAACAAGTTTTTTCTGTTTTTATTGCTTTGGGTTTTTTCTGTTATCTCTGTCAGATTTATGGATATTTAGCATTCCTGCTACCGCAGCAAAGAGGAGCCCACCTGACTGTAGTCGATCAATAAATCCAAAAGTAAAAAACCAACATGGCATTTATGAACAAAATTGTTTAGTCCCCCCGCCCCACTTCTGTTTCATCCTTGCTGCTATGTTAAAGCAAGTATTAAAAATGTGATGGGGAAAAGTCTGTCGAGGGCCTGCATCCACGCTGTTTTTATCTCATGAGAAATAATAAAACATCAAAGTCTGAGGTGGTCGTGCTGTTATTTCATCTGGCCTGAACTTTTGTGACTCAGTGTTCACCTGCCTCAGTAAAGCCTCCCTGGATCATCTGCAGCTTGTGCAAAATGCTGCTGCAAAGCTCCTTAGAAGATCTTCCAGGTGCTCCCACATCTCACCTCTGCTGATCTCACACCTCTGGCTCCCCAATAAATTCAGAAATCAATCCAGAGTTCAGGTTTTAACTGAGCTCTACATGGAGAAGCCCCCACCTCCACTGGCAAACTTTTGCAGCCATATGTCACCAGCTGGGCTCTCAGGGCTCACCATCCATCCCTACATCTGATCTAAAAACCAAAGGTGAGTGTTTGCAGTCGTGGACCCCACACTGTGGAAATCTGCACTCCCCTGTACATCTGTGAGCATTCAGGAAGTATTTCCCTTTATTCCCTTTCCCTCTGTCAGTGCGCCGCTGGGTGGCTGTGGCTACAACGTAGCTGCCATCACCAGTGTGTGAATGTGTGGATGACTGGATGTGTAAAGCGCTATAAAAATACAGGCCATTTACCATTTTTGTTTTCATTTTAAACTTTCTGACATCCTGATGTCATTTTATGATTTTTAATAACTTTAGTTTCTAGTTTTATTTGATGTGAAACATTTTGTATCTTTAAAAAGTGCTACATAAGTATTATTAAAGCTAATCGTGTTCATCAGAAGAAAATTGAATAATTTTATCAACATATTTGAAATCTTCATCCTTGATGAAAAGTATCATCGCAAAAATATTTTGATCAATATTGAGATAAATATTTGTCACTGATTTTAGTTTAAAAAGGTTTTTATTGCACTTGCATGCAAACATAACACTGCTTTCATGTGTATATCTGTAATTTCATCCCTTTGAAGAAAAACAAAACTATAAATAAAAAATGGCAGCCAAACACAAAATCAACCAGGCGCTGCTTTCACCTCTGTACTGTCCTAAATTTCTCTTAATTCAAACTTTTTTTCAGACAAATCAGGTTTTGATTCACGTGGCATCAGCGCATTAAAGTCTTTCCATTCATTGTCCCTGCATGATGGATAAAACTGTACAGCTGTGAGGTCTCTCTCTATTTCCCCTGTGATTTTTTTTGTTGGTGTGTGGTTATTGATACTTTGGAAAAAAATAATTGCATGAGGACAAAAAACATCTTTTGCCCAATATATTGACCTTTTCACTGACGCCCTCATTACACACCGTGTTTATTGGATAAACATCTTTGGCCAAATGAAATTCGACTGCTTTGGTGATTTCATTGTGTCTTTGTGAGATGCACGGTTAATGTGGACGTCTGAGTTAATGTTGGAGAATTAATGTAAGCGAAACCATATTTCTTTGCTTTAATGTATTAATTTTACTGCAGTTTATGTTGCGTTTTCTTGCAGTTGAACATGCTGTGCTGCTTTCTGGTGCAGACACAACGCTACAGCAGTCTTCGCTTGATTTCTTCTTTCGCTTCCTGTCAAGGATCGGCCGTGTGGAGCAGGCGGGAGCAGACAACATTTATTTCTGGATAAAAACAAAACTCTTACAAATACACCTGACTAAAACAAACCAAAACCTGAACATGGAAACCTACAAGGACCACAGAGGAAAAACACACAGCGAAATGAGGGCACGACGCAGGTTAAATACACAGTGGCGTGATCAGGGAATGGAGACAGGAGGGAAACACAGCTGGGAGAAATCAGACTTAACGAGGGAAGCAAAACCAGAAACACTGACATGAGACACGGATTTTCAAAGTAAAACAGGAAGCACACGACAGGCACAGCGACAAACTGGACACAGAGCGGAGAGTTGAAAATCCAAAACAGAAACCAAAACACTGATAGTAATGAAGCAACAATAAACCAAAGATTCATAATAATGAAACAAACACTGGGTCACCGCCCCAGGGCTGTGACACTTCCCAACAACAGGTCATGATTCACTTTGAGGTCTAAGTTGACGAATTGTGTCTTTTAGCGTTAGCTGCTCATCCAAACTAGTCCAGAAAACTTGAAATTGAACTTGAAATGAGCGATGAAGGAAACAGCTGTTATCAGCACATGAGGTACAGATGTAGGGAGGACTATTGGCAGAGCACATATACAATATCAATCAACACAAGCTTATTTAACTGTGAGAACCCAAAATCATAATCAAGTTTGAAGTTTGAATAGTTGCACAGCGGTAATACTTGACATACATTTTGACTTTAGCATGGTTTGAATGTCCTCTGTGGACACTGTATAAATATTATTTAAATTTAAATATATGCAAACTCACCATAAGCACATCTTGTGGAATCATTATGCGATTCCTCACCTTGTTCTTCATCAACAATAAACCAATTTGCACTCTAACACACACACGTTATATGGGTCAGCTGTTTTCGCACAGCAGTGGCATTAATTAAAAGAATCTGAATGGAAATGACACGTGGGCCTTGTTTAATTGACTGGCTAATTGACCAATGCGCCTTAAATGTGCTAGTGTGGGCAGACCTGCATTTACCATTTTCAGCGCCAATAAATCATTACTGCATTAATTTTGAGACATTAGTATAATTGCTGTAATCAGATGAGACCACGGACGAGTGGATTCACAGGATGCTTCATGGTATTGCACTTCCAACCTTGCACTTAAGCAAAGTGCAAAACAAACAATGGAGTGCTGCCAGGTAGAGTATGAGTGCGAGGTGGGGCTGGGGGGCAATTAGCGTCAGAAAGCAACTGAGTTTATGGTAAATGTACTTTTAATTGGATGAGCGTCAGTGCAAGACGGATGTGTTGAACTGAGCTTGAGGTTACCTGTTGTTTTGTTAGCATCCATTGAATTGCTGGATTCACAGTAATTAGCAATGAGCGCAGTGCGTCCTGCGCTTGTCACAGCAAACTTCAAACTGAAGCTGGATCACGCAAATGAACCTTAAATTCATAACAAGATAAATGATAGCTGTACGAGTGCCGTGCCTCTTAACACTTGAGTCATTGTTTCAGTAAGAAGAACGAGGGTTACACAAAAAAATCTACCAACACACACAGATCTACCTCAGAGCCCACTCCCACAGCGCCCGGCTGATATTCATTTCCAACTCTGTGAAATCAATACTTCATTAGAGAACATAATAAAGGAGAAAAACAATACAAAAATACAAGAAATATGCTTTTATTTTTTTTCTTTCGAAGCAGCATAGCACAACACAGACTGTGCTGCAGCAATGCGGCGATTACACGGACCTCAGGCAGCAAGAACATATTATATACTGTATGCAACGCTTATACAAGAGAAGGTCAAAGGGACCTTTACTTTAAAATGTGTTGGTAAAATTTAATAGAAAAGAATGATACATCATCATGACCACAAAGTGTAGTTGGATGCTTCACATTTTTATACATTAGCAGCTTGTTTGATGTTTCTCAGTTTCACATTTCTGTCAATCAGCCATAACTGGGTGAAGAAACACTGAGGTTCTGTCTCCACAGAGGACATCACACAGATTCTAAACCTGCCTCGTCTCGTTCTGTCTCTATTTCCTGTCAAGCTCTGTCTAAATTTTCACTGGCTGCGTGACATTTTTGTGAGCCTCTCTCTCCAGGAACCTCACTCTGCCTTTAAGGAAATAAGCAGTGAAAACCAAATTTAGGCTGACATCGGTCACGATGACATCTTACAAGAACGCTCCGTTTATGAGTCATTTTTAAAATACTGCAGGTCTCTTATTTACACGAGTCCTCTGGCTTTGAAGATGAAATAGACCCACAGGATGATGTTTTTATAGAGCATTGGCATGGAAACATTGGCCAGTGGTTCCTCAGGTGTCTTTGTTCTTGACAAAGAAAAGAGTACGTTTCACACTTTGTGGCAGATGGATCAGCAACTTTTATTATCAACTAGCAACATTTGAGTCTTGTAAGACGTGCGGCGGAGCTATTTCTGATGATTTTATTCTTTTAACTTTTGATTATAGTAACTATGAATTTAAGGAGATTTTAAATGAATAAATAAAATGAGGTGGAGGAAAACAAACATGCCTTCTTTTACACAGAGTAGCTTCAGGCTATTTTAACAGTTCAATTATTTATCAGTTTATGCAAATTAATAAAACAAAGCTACTCATAATAATTAATTTGACTTTTAAATTGTAAAAGCACACATTTAACTTCAAAACAGTGAAAGTAAAAAAATAAAAAATCAGTATCAGCTTTATTTTGGTTACTCAGGTGTGTGTGTGTGTGTGTGTGTGTGTGTGTGTGTGTGTGTGTGTGTGTGTGTGTGTACACAGTATATATAATAACAGACATACACGGATTAGAGTAAAATAACACAAAGTTTATTAATCATTATATGTTAGAAAAGAAAAAACAAACCAACAGATTCAAAATACAACATGTGAATTCATGTTAAATGACATTATGCTAAATGGAAACGAGCCTGCATTCCCATCCTTTGATATGGAAGCGACTGTGTGACACACATTGAATTTCAAGTGTTAATTTGCTCCTGTTGTTATTATCCTGTTGAACCCTCTTCACACATACAGGCAGTTAATGTGAGAAAATCTCTAGTTGCAACAAATACATGTGTCGTGGACACATACAGTAGGATGTCTTGTGTATATCGTTTATATAACTGACATATTTAAAGAGAGAAAAAAATGAACAATTCTGCATTCAAAGAATATGAAAATATTTGCAGCGATTTCAAGGATGCGATTTCCACATTTCTCCAGAAACCTGGAGCTGAAAGAGCAAACGTTTCATCTCAGGTTGTACTGAAGCATCAAAGAGATTTTTCATAGCAGGACGCCTCTTTCTTTCTTTCCTTCTTTCTTTCTTTCTTTCTTTCTTTCTTTCTTTCTTTCTTTCTTTCTTTCTTTCTTTCTTTCTTTCTTTCCTTCTTTCTTTCCTTCTTTCTTTCCTTCTTTCTTTCTTTCTTTCTTTCTTTCTTTCTTTCTTTCTTTCTTTCTCCCTCCTGTTTCCTTCCGTCACTCTGTTGGCTGTCTGTCAGCAGTTTTTCTAACTAGCTGTTGTAACTCTGTGTTATCTCATGGCTTTTAGAATAAATGAAAGCAAAAAGGCTACTGACAGAATATGCTACAAGCAGCGTATAGATGTGACACGTTGACCAGTAGGGAATCAGCACATTTGTTATTGACATGCTGGTTTGTTAAATCATTTATAATTGTGCATGTAGTAACAGCTGAAGGTTAACTAGGGCAGGTTTAAAATGAAGGCTCACTGTATTATTTAAAGCCTCATTATCAGCCCAAGGCCATAGTAACAGATCTTGTCCTCCAATAAAAAACAGCTCCATCCTTGTGACACCCAATCTCCAATGCCATATCCATCTTTATATGTTTATACTTATAGTAGCAAAGACAAAAACATGTTCATTCACTGAATATCGTCAAAATGGTCCCTGATCGTCACCTAAGTCACATTTAGACAAAGAAAATGCGACTGACAAACAGACCTGTAGTGCTATGCTAACAGCTTCCTCAAAAGCTGCTTGGACAAAGAGATAAAGACATAAACAGCTTTCAAACTGGTTGTTATGAACAGTGTTGTAAAGATAACAGGCTGGACGTTAGTCCACAATAGGCAAAAAAACACAACAGTGGAGACAAATCCAGAACTACTCTTACTCTCCGTCGGAGCATCCTGCAAAAATCTAAAGATCACAGTGTGCAACCTTAAAAAAGGTGAAAAAGAACCAAAGGGAAACATTTTTGTTTGCTAAAACCTCTTTTCATCTGCCCACTGTGGGGAATATAGCAAAGAAGAAAGGTCAATGCAGAAACACCATGATGGAAACCAGTGTTTCTAGATCACAGCGAGGAAGAGGAAAAGGGCTGTGAACACCAAGCCTAGCTTTGAAGCATGGTGGAGGGACCATCATGGTTCCCTACCTCTTTCCTACTTTCCAAAAACAGGCTTCAACTTTGCATTAATAGATTTTACAGAAGAATGTAGTGTATTTACCTTTACCCTACAATATAAAGCAACTTGAGGTGACTGCTGTTGTGATTCGGACAGAAATCGAACTGAATTGGTTGCTTCCTGAATTCAGACATTTAAATCAGTTGCATTGAGCAGTTGGCCTCAGTTTTTGATGAGTTGTGTTTTGGATGTTTGGTTGATATATTTGAGTCTTGGATTCTGTTTGTTTTTTTATTGTTATCCTCACGTTAATTTTTTTTGTTAATTTATTTTTATTCCTGGTCTGATTTCTTTTATCATTGTGAGCTTTAGCTTTAGGAATATTGAGTCTTGAGGGATGTCGTAAGAAGCAAACTGAAGGGATTAGTGAGCTATACGAGTGTAGTCACCAGGGTCACAAAAGTGACTTTTTTACCTCGCTAGTTCGACTGATGCTGAACACAAAAGGTCCAGATTTTCTCTGATTCTTGTATTTACACTCAGCTGTACTATGCAGATGTGCTGCTGATGGAATACATCCGCCCTACTGAACCATAGCTTTACTACTGCAACCAAACGAAGGCCAGCTGTAAAGTTATAGCAGTATGTTATATGGCGTGTCACGCAAGTATTCAGCCGATTATGTAGAAAAAGTATAAATGTTTATATGCTTGGTCCTAATCAGCTGCTGTTTTGCACTGTTGGAGCTGCAGCTGTCAGAGTACAGACCTGAACATTAATCTGTCAGATCTGTAGATCATCAATAATTTTTAATCAGTGAAATCTTTCTTTTGATCTGGCAGCAAACTGTCAAGTGATTAGTGAGTTTCCTTTATTAGGTTATGGGAGACGGTCAGTCCTGTACTGTAGCTTAAATGTGTAAGTGGCTACAGCTTCGTGTCTCGTAGCTCGAATTTGCAGTTGTCAAGTTATAAACCAAGGCCATCACTGACAGTGTGGAAAAAGAAATGCAATGATGTCTATCCATCCTTCTGACAGTTTCACAGATTGGACCAAGCAGCCCTCAATTGATCCGGTTTGTGTGGACTTGGAAGTCAAATGTCGAATCAAACGCCGCTTTCATGTATGTGAGCAGACGGCAGACTCTGAAGCAGACAGCCTGAGTTAATGGACAGAGTTGATAACCACCGTTATGATGACAGATTTCAGGCTTCGTAGAGCTGCCTGAAACAAAGAGGTTTAGGTAGTTGTGGTTAATCCAGGGATGAGTTTGGATTTATGTCATATCTTGCCTTTGGTGTGATGATGACTGATGCCGACATAGTTATGTCCTTCATGGTTTTCTGCCTCTTTCTGTCTCATTTCTGGGTTCACTTGGTTCCTCGTATTCTCTCGTTTGACATCTTGTTAAAAGTGTTAGTGTCTGTATTTGTTCAGAGCCTGGCATGAGACTGGGAAAGGTAAGTTCTCGGTTAAGTTACAGGCACTGGCAGAGTAGACCAGACTCATGATTAGCCAATCAAAATCGGAAAATACTGACAAATCGATTCAGTCCATCAGTATGGTCGAAGATTCCTCCTCATCATTACACGGGTCACATAAAGAACTACAGACTTCTGCTGGAGTTCGTGCCTGATAAAGAAGGTTCAGTGAGTTACTCACTTACTTTTTCAGCCTGGACTGTGACTCATTACTCAGCGTGTTCAATAACGACATGTAAAGACTGTGATGTTGGTTTAGTCAGATTGTGCTTGTCTATAACTGATTTAGATAATGATCTGACCATGCTTTGATGGGTAATTAGTGCATAAATCCTAATTATTGAAAAAGATCATAAACTTTCCTTTGGTGTTATATAAATTATATTTATATTAGGACAAATGCATTGATTGACTGTTTTTCACACGCTGGTACAAACTCAGCATCATCTTTTCAGCTGCTTACTCGCAGCCGAGGGCCACTGTGGCAAGTCGTGACATAGACCAGCAAAACTAACAGAGTAAGAGTGAATGTGAAACACACACACACACACACACACACACACACACACACACACAGGAGAGATTTTCCTCACAAATGTGTGATCACTTAAAGGGAAATAGGCAGAGTTTCCAATATTTAAGGATACTTTCCTGTGGAGTTTTCTCGTGTAGTATAACATTGCTCCCAGATTGCTGAGTTGTCTGCAGCATTGGACGTGACACAACCAGCTTCTTGAGAAAAATGTGTCGTCCCTGACAAGTTGACAGCGTTTCTTTGAGCTTGCTGGCTTTCAGTGGGCAAAATGAGTTGCAAAGAAGGTGCTGCACCAAAAACCTCCTGTGATTGCTTTGATGCCACAGTTGTCTTTAGGTTTTCATGTTTGCATCACAGTTTTCAGTTTCACTGCAGTTCAGAGAGTAGCTGGACTGCGTTCATCACTGAATCTGTCGCTTCTATTCAAATGATGATTTCAACAGAATGCTAGCAACCAAAGCAATAACGAGCCGGGTTTTCCAAGCTAGTTGGGGACGACACAATCTTCTCTCATGAGTGGTGGTTGTGAGACGATTGTAAACTGGTCTGAAAGCTTCTTTGACTGCGGTTTTATTCAGCTGATCATTCGTCGTTACCACAGTTTTCATGTCCAAAATGTCAGATAAGTTAACATCACATGGTTAATGGACACGTGTCAGCAAAACCTCAATAAGCTAAGAAGGAAGCTACCTTCATGGTAGGGTAAAGGAAGGTAAAATGGCTCATAGCAGTCAGTGGGTGAATTAATGAGCCACACTAGGACCCAGTAAGAAATAAAGGAGGATTATTTTGAATTCTGAATTATGCAAAGCTACCCTAGTTCAATCCATAATAAAAATATGGAGTTGGAAATGAGAACTGTGATGGACTGAGTTGAAAACAGGAGGAGTCACAGGAATTATTTGAAAAATAGGGTTGCCATTTATTTAACCCAAAAATTATATTTATAAGATAAAGGTCAGAATAGAGGTCAAAGAAACCAAACTCAACTCAAGCAAGAACTGCAACGTAACAAACCAAATGACTGCCCACACAAACGTAACTGACCTAAACAGGAAATGACACACAAAGGATAACTAAACAAACACAATTGTAAAAAACAAACAATGCAGTGTAGTCTGATTAGTTAATAAACTAAACACCAAAGAAAATCAGAAACCACTGAACCCTAAACTCAAATATTTAATTAAATACAAATACTTTGATTTAAATTAAAGAAAACACACATTCTCCAATTTGCATTTAGTGGTTTCCAACCCTGGCTACCATCTTTTGTCCAGCAACTCCCAGGGATGATGGCAGGTAAGAAATAAAAGACAAAGGTTAGTCAAAAATCAAAGTAATGAAGTGGTATGAATACATAAGTAAACTAAATGTGTGCGCTTACAAATAGAACAAATGTATACAAACCAATCAATAAAGTTATTGGAAATTAAAGTGTGTTACTGTGTTCAAATGAAGAAATGAAAATACAAGAGTTACCGCCTTTAGAGTTTGGCCATCACAAGGACATCAGGTTTCCTTTAATCTAACAGTTCTGACTGGTTCTTTTACTATTCTAAAAAGAAAAACACTGACGCTCAAATTCAAAGGAATTGCTGTAACACACAGATTCATTTCATCACTCTGTGCCATGGCAACCTTTTCCCTAAATTGGAAGATCAATATGCGAGTGCTTGACTTCAACGTTTCAGTGGTTATGACTTGGATTCATTCCATCGCTGGCGTAATATGCAGTTAAGATAATCGGTGGCAAATGTATTTTTGCATGAGCGTGGGGCACAGCAAGTCACTGAGAAGATTTACAGGCTGAAATAACAGCCTGTAACATGAGTTTAAGACATTTTCTCAGTCAAAGGCTCATGGAGTGAAACAGCAACGGTACAGAAATGACTTTTTAGAAAGGGCTGCTGAAATATTCTAAGAATTCAACTTTTGGCTCATCTGGCTGAAGGACCAACAAGCTCACGCCACGGCGAGGCATCCATCCATCTGTCCACCCGTCTGTCCACCCATTTGTCCATCCATCTGTCTGTGGACAGTTTTGCAGGAATCACACCTCCTACACTATTGGTCAGATTTAATCAAACTCACGTAAAGAATCTTCACCCAAAGTCACATTTGTCATTTTATGTACACTTTTCATTTTGACAGCATAAACACACGAGTCCCACTCCTGATGCACTCACTAACATTTATGCCAAACTCTCACATTATTAACGTGAGCTTGGGACAACATTATGTTAGCATCGGTAATACTGTCGATGCGATGACATGCTAATACATTAACATATCTGTGGTCATTACTATTAAACACTGTTACACTGACCGTGTAGTCACGATACTCCTGAGCAACTATAATAACTACTCGACTGTATCCTGGGAGTGTTCACGAGCCTCCTTGACTGCTTGATATATTTTTAACTTTCAAACTATAAATCCCCTTTTGTGTCATTACATGTTATATATAAGCGCACATAATCACATTTACTGTAATTTACACTGAACGGTCCAGCAGATGGTTCTGTCCAGACAAAAAACAAACCTCACTCCCGTAAATTCCAACCTTATCAAAACTGTAACATTGCCAAGCACCCTTTACTCCATATTACAGCCTCCACTCGTGTCAGCTTTTACAACCCAATATGAGGTACCCGCTCGCTGACCAAGCCCAATTCCTGACACAATTACCCCCTTCAACCCTGCACACCACTGGTCCCATCTTCAGAATTATGGTGAGCCCTTCAGGGCAGACAGCATCAATAAGTGAGCCCTTGGAGGAGCCCCATTCTCAGACAGTAGTGGCAAGATAAAAGACAAATGAAGAATAATTGACTCACAGCTCTCGGCCAAAGGGATTAGTATGACTGAACTCTTGGGATTTCTTCCACTTTCTCTCTCTCAATCTCTGTCGTCTCACTCGCTCCACATCTGCCTCCCTGTCTGGTCTGTTCAGCTTCTCGTGGCACCACCGGCACCACCCGGAATCAAGCCGTCCATTAATACCCAACAGAAAGGGGAAAACTTATTAAAGACATCAATAACTGCCATTAGAATCCGAAGGGAAGCAAGTGACCTCATTCTATATGGCAACCCGTGAGTTTGCCCAGAAACTGAACTGTCTACTAATCCTGCCAACACTTCAACACACTCTACAAGAAGCAATGCAAGATTTAAAAAAAACATCACAGCTGGCACAAACAAATACACTTCAGTGCAGTCGAGTTTTTCTTATATACACATTGCTATGCAGAACACGGTGCTTCTTTTGTCTGTTTGAAGAAGCTCATTATTTTCAAGTGTTTGTGGAATCCAACAATCTCGCAAGTCAGTCAGATCAGTGATTTGTCTGTTATTTGCTGTATCTGCAGTGTCAAATTAAGATCTTTTTGTTCCTGTCGCGCAGAGACAGCAAGCGAAATCTGAAGTATTTCTAGAAGTATGTGAACTTTTGCAAACCCCGGTGAGTCGTCAGTGTTTTTCTCCCAGCGGCACGGCGG
This sequence comes from Haplochromis burtoni, assembly GCF_018398535.1. NCBI lineage: Eukaryota > Metazoa > Chordata > Actinopteri > Cichliformes > Cichlidae > Haplochromis > Haplochromis burtoni. Next base: position 1,529,522 of record NW_024582383.1, on the reverse strand, counting down.
GGCGTGTTAATATGGAGGTTAATTGGGGAAGAAAAACTAAAGAAAAAAAAGTTCCAATGACCGTGGATCACAGATGTCACAGACTTCATTAGTGTAACGGGGACTTGGGCGCCCTAAACGTGATCTTATTTCTTGTCAGTTTTGTGATAAGAATGTGCTTGCCTAGCTTTCAAGGCCACATTAACGTGTTAGCGGGCCTCAGGGTAAAAGGTCACTGTACATAAAAGACAAAGAAGCTACTGGATCTGAAAGTGAAGCCAATAGGAGAGCCCTAAACTGAATGGCAATCCAGTGGCAACTCATCTGTAGAAGTTTAGTTCATCTCCACTCATCTGTGACCCTAATAAACCCTTTTCTAATGAGGTTTCAGCTCTTAGTGAATACAAAATGATGTAAATTCCTGGGCCAATTAGAAAAAACAGAATGGGTATACTTTTGGTCAGAGCTCCAATCATCATGTCCACTTTAAAAACAGCACAAGATGGAGAGGGCGAAAACACTTAGCTCAAGGCTTTACAATGACATCTGTGTGGGAGTGACTTTGAAACATTCTCTGCCCAAGGATCACCAAAGGACAGGGCAAAGGTTCAAGGCACACCTGTAGTCATATTGGTGAAAAGTAGCCTTCATATTATCTAAAATATTAGCACTTCCTGCTTTGATTGAAAGTACCAACACATCTGCACCATCTAATCTGCATTGGCAGAGATGGCTGCTTGTGTCCCTGATCCAGATGAAGCAATAAAACAGGCAGTGCATTTTGTTGTCTCCTTGGTGCTCAACAAAGGCCTTTGATGTGTGCTGATATGGTAAATTTATAGTTTTGAGTAAGTAAGTCTTACTTGGTGTTAAATCAGTTTATATGTTTTTAGATCCTCTGCAATTCAATTCAGTTTTATTTATACAGCACCAAATCACAACAACAGTCGCCTCAAGGCGCTTTATATTGTACAGTTGATCCCACAAAGAAAAACCCAATAATCACATGACCTCTATGAGCAGCACTTTGGCGACAGTGGGGAGGAAAAACTCCCTTTTAACAGGAAGAAACCTCCAGCAGAACCAGGCTCAGGGAGGAGCGGGGCCATCTGCTGTGATTGGTTGGTGTGAGAGAACTGAAATTGAAAACATAGTTCAAAAAATGGGAAAATCTTTTTGGTGACTTTATTGCGTATAATTAAAAATTGATACAAATGACTTGATGAAAAATGAAAACGTGATTTTTAATAAGAAAATGAAAATCTCAAGACAAAAGGTTTAATGGGAATTTTATACAATCCCACCTGACAGATCATCTAAAGAAAGATCATATTCTTCCAGAGTAACAGCAGGAGTCTTGTCATTTTGCAGATTAGATATTTTAATTATTAATTTTGAGTTAAAAATGTAAATAATTCTAAAAACACATTTTAACTTCATCTTTGAAAGTTATTTAGGGTTTTCCTAAATAACCTTCAGTGGATAAAAAGGGAAGGAATCCCAACATGTTCCAACTATGAGCTTGTTTGCTTTGTTGCAGAGAAATAAATAAGATGACTGGTACAGTTACCATCTGTCCTTTTTATAAGAAGTTCCAACAAGGACATTTTCACTAGCATACACTCGAACTAACACATATCAATCTTGTGTAACCTATGAAGAATTCTGAAAACATCCTGCTGTTTTACAAGAAACTGAAATGCCCCACTCTTTCTTTAATTATAAGCGTGCTGCACTGTTGCTCTTAACTACCCGTAATGTGTTTAATGGGAATAGTAATTAAATACTGGAAACACTGCCACATTTCATACATTATTAGGAACTAAACACAAGCAGAAAAACACCAAATCAGAATATTGCATGTTTTTTTACTAAGGCTGTGTTCTGCTGCTAAAATTCACTGCCAGGATTGCATCGTCAGTGCAGGTAGTGTGGAAACAAAAGCAACACCCATGACAGGTAGCCACACATTAAGATACGGGCTGTTAAGCTCCTCCAAAGGACAAGGCCTTTTATGTAAAACTGATGGACCTGCCTTGGTTGATAATGTTGTTCTCAGTGCAGAAAATTTCCAGTTAATCAAATTACCAAATGGCAATTAAAACCCAGTGAACTTTAGGTCTGATTGCTAAGTCACCCTATAGACCCTCATCATGCCATCTTACTAATGAAATAAGGACTCTTCTGTAATATGATGTGATGTGTGTTTTTCAGTTTTCTCAACAACTGCTCATCCAATCTACTTCACACTTGTCACGATGAGTTGTGTGGCTGGACCCAAGTGCAGGACTTTAAATGCAGCTTTATTTGCTGGTACGACAAACTTGGCAATACACAAAAACTTAAACTAACTAGACTGGAGATGCATAGCATGGCATGACTTTAATCTCATGATAGAAGAGGAGGAACACACACAACAAACGTGGAGGACGGAACAACTGGCAGGGAAAAACACAGGGCTTAAAAACATACTGAGGTGATTAGTGAATGTGAAACAGGAGGAGAGCACAGCTGGGAGGCATCTGACAAGACAAAGAGGAGGCAAAACTCAACACATTGACATAGTGCACAGACCTTCAAAGTAAAACAGGAAACATAACAGACGCGGACTAGACTAGGGGACACAGTTGACAGAGAACAAAGGGACACGAATACGAATACCAGAGACAGAAATAAAAACCAAGAGAATCAAAACACATCATGAAGTCAAGGATAACAAATACAAACACTGAGTCCACAGACTCAGGACCGTGACAGCACTTGACAGGTTTATTGCTCAGCTGATAAATGCCACTCTATAGCAATGCCTGAAACTGTGGTACCAGCAGTGACCACAATCCCATCCTCCTTAAACAACAAATAGATGATTGGCAATGACATCTAGAAAGCCTAATCTTCAGTCAGCCCCCATGCTGAGCCTGTCTGAACGTGATTGTGGTTAGCAGCTCATTCCAAACTCAAACACTATTTGATGTGAATTATTTTAATTGCTAACCAACAACTCGACTAAAAGTCTGCATCCAAGGTTCAATCTCGGCATCATTCTCTAGTCTTTGAGTTCATCCCTATTGCAGTCATGGTGTGTGTGTGTGTGTGTGTGTGTGTGTGTGTTCAGTCTTCTCCTGCGAGTGAATATCAATCTATATAATGTCATACACCTGGATTGGAGTTTAAGACCAATTTTGTTGAATTATTATAGCTAAATGTTGGCAACTGTGAATCAGCTGTGTAATTCCTCTCGCCGTAAATGACTTTAACAGCTCGTGCTGTAATTGACCTGATTGATGCCTGGTCATTCCTTCACTTTTACATTGTTAGCTGGATCCTTGCTAGAGGCTCACTGTGCTGTCCAATTCTTCAGCGAGGCAGCTGGTAGCATTCATCTCTGGAGCTGAGCACACCTCATCATTATGACACCCGGTCTTCATCTACCCAGTGTGCCACAGTGTATGGTGGATCAGTTCTTTTCCATTTGCCAACCCAACCATGTATCTGCCCAACCGCAGACCATTATGCAGCATCATCATTTGGTCCATCTTGCTTGACACTGCCAGTGGCCTCGCACTGCCCAGTATTTTCCCACCCCAATCATCCCACTACTAAAGATCTGGAACACCAAGTCCTCACTTTTGGGTCCATGTAGGCCATCTGCTCACCAGACTGGATGTAAAAGCGGTACTCAGTTGATGCCTGCATGCAGGATGTTCGGGGCGACACAGATCAATGCGAGGGGTGTGGATGAGCGAGTAAAATGAGCTCTGACTGCCAGGAGGCGGCATGCTGCCAATAGGAGGGGCCAAGGCTGCATGACACCATCCAAGGTCCTGGGGGGGATTTAGGGCTTTTATGTGTGGCAGTGAATACTTCTGCATACTTAAATTCATCAACGTACACGTGAAACTGCCCGGCTGTAATAAAATAAAATCCCCTGAATGGAATAGTCCTGTTAGTCTGCACAAATTCACATATTCCCAACAAGTGATGATTATTATGGAGGCCAATAAATGAGCAGCACTTACTGCAAAGGGTTTATGAAGGGTTTCTTTTTCAATAGAATATAAAATATTTTTAAAAATGCTGCCATAACAACCTAATGAGAAAGCCTACAGCCCCGTGTAGTCCTCTGTGTTAAAAGAAACTCGGGTTGGACAAATAACCTCCGAATTATACCAAAGTTTTGACCCTCAGTGGCTGTTTGAATAGACACTTGATCAACCATAAATGCTATTCACTGTAACCGGCACATTTTTGCTCCTTTCATCGAGGTACATATTACTTTGTCAATTTTTGCTCGATTTAGTCATAGAAGAAATGTCAAGATTAGTATCCACTCGTGTTCTTGTGCTCGCTAAGCTGTAATTTTGTGTAAAAAGAAAGAAAAGGAAAAGAAGGAATAGGCAGTCATTTTAAGGTACTGTTTGATGGATAAACTGCAGTTCTTCAGTGCTCTCCACTTATACTGAGGAACGGCCAATTAAACATCTGATGTAGCGACGTGTGCCAAAGTGTACCGCTGATGGAATGGAGGTTGCATTGATAACTAGGCCTCAGCAGTTATAAAGACACTGCAGGCATATAATTTCCCCGAGTCTGAGTCTACTATCGAAAATAAAAAGTTTCTTTGTTTCACTGCACGGTGTGCACGAAACAACTTCTGCCTTCTGCTTGGTGAGATATAATTTAGGCTGAATAACAGACGTTAATGTTATTCTAACCTTTTAATTGTTACTTTGACATTTTCAGTGAACAAATCCAGCTTTAGAAAAAACAAGCCAAAGTATGCGATGTTAAATATCACCAGCCATCAAGTGTTCATTGGGAATAAAGAATGTCTAATGTGTATAATTTTAATTAAGATAATGAAAAATCCAACAAATTGAGTCACATTAAATGCCAAAGTTAAATTACCAAGTTTTCCTACATCATCTAAATGATTTAGTGATGCATTTAAATTGCCTCTAATAGTCTGGATTACTTAATGATGATATACTCTAAGTCCACATTGGTTTTCTCGGATTGTTCCAATTTCCTCCCACAGTACAAAAACATGCAAATGGGGTGTCATCAAAAAGTTCCAGGAATCAGCAAGCGTCTGGACAGGTTATACTGCACCTGCTATATTTACATCACACCCTGGAAGTCCTGTTAACTGGTGATTCTAAATTGGTCCTGGATGTGAACACCTATCACCCAGAGTCACCTGGGATTGGCTTCAGCCTCTCTGCTATCCAGCCTGTATAGAAAATGGATTGGTGAGAACACTGTTTACTGTAACGCAGTCGGTTTTTTGGAATGACTCTAAAGTCTAGACTTACTGTATTTGAGTGGTAATAATAGTGCAGAGACTAAAGGTCAGCTAGGTGGATGCTGCATCACACGTACATCTTTGACCCAGTCTGCTGGTGCTGTTGAAGCACCAGAACACTTGGTTTCAAATCGGCAAATTGCCTCGGTGACCTCCAAGGCTAGGGCGTGCACACCTGATGACAATTTACCATGTCTGAATAAACACCCTTGTCACTTTAACGTAAAAGTTGCCACTGCAATCTTGCTAGGTCCGACCTGTAACATTTCCATTCCACGTTCATCGTGGAAGTCTGAACTGAATGCAGTCAGCTTAATGAGAAGGCCGGAGCGGCACAGAGGAAAACCTGCCGCCTTTCAGACTTCAATCATCATCTCTAACACTACATACACACTGTGAAAGAACCAGCTTCTCCCCGTGCAATGACCGAGCCAGGAAAGGTTAAAATATAAAAAAAAAGAAAGAAATCAGTGGAGAATGCCGTCTCTGCGTGTTTAAACTTCATCACACCAAATGCTGAGTACAGGAATATTCAGGAAAGCACTTTATTCACCATGTCAGCATATTAAAAATTAATCAAGACTCCCAACTTAACATCATGTTATTTCATGTCTGAAAAAGCCTAGATTATATATTTATAATTAAATAGGCAAGTTTGGTGAAGGTACTTTAGATACCGCACGGGAAAGTCAGCGGTGATCAGCAGTGCAGGACATATGAGGACAACGAGACAGCGGTAAGGTGTGAGGTAGCAGTCACAGATGGGTTCAAGTTCAGGGGGGGGAATTACATCAGAGGTCAGCTCTTGTTTGCGATGGTGATGGACAGGGTGACAGGTGAGGTCAAGCAGGAGTCTCCATGAACTATGATACTGGAAGATGACATTGTGATCTGTAGTAAGAGAGCCTGGAGAGGTGAAGGTGTGCACTGGAGAGAAGAGGAGTGAAAGCCAGTAGAAGCGACACAGAATACATGTGTGTTAATGAGAGGGAGAAGGTGGAAAGCTGCGAGAAGAACAAGAGGAAACGGCAGCTATGGCAGTTTAAAATGTAAAAAATCAGGGTCGTTATTTGGACTATGTGGGTGTGGTTTTATCAGACCACTGATAAAAAAAAAAAAAACAATAACTAAAGTTGGTGATGTTACTTTTTTTTTGAGTTTTAGAAATGAAAAGATAGCTCTGAGAAACTTCAAGAATGACATGGCTAAAACCTCCATGTCTTTCACAATCAGCTCTGATGTGAGCGTGAGCATAGTTATGGTTAGAACCATAGCCTGTAATTATCAGATGGAGCCGCATCGGTTTGGGAAGTTCCTTTTTATATCAGTTAAGCATTAAGTTGTATTTTTTGGAACTCAATAAAAGCGTGGAGATTCGGATAAGAGTGGAAAAACAAGTTGTCAGCAAAGAAGCTTGATTGGAAAGCTACTGGATGTACATTAAACAATAATCCAAAGCTGCGTGTCAGCCGCGCTAAAGCTGCTAAACAGTGGGTCCCAAAACTCCCCACAAAGGGGTAAAATAGACACCACTTAGATTAAAACACCAACTGAAGAAATTAGAGACTAAATTGGTTTCATGCGAGGCCGTAAACATATTTCTGCTTTAAAGTTTGGCATTTTTAAGTGTGTGTATGAAGGTTTTGAAGTCATTTGACTTCTAACCACCTGACTGCGAAATTGTCCGCCATTTTGGACATGTGACATCCATGGTAACGATGTAGGTTCAAGTGCTGCAGTCACGTGACTATCCGGCAAACACTGACAGACTTGAACAGACAAGTTTTGAGTTGAGATTTAAAGTGGGGGAGAGAACCAGAGTGTTTTATATCCGGGCGTAGAGAGCTCCACAGCCTGGGAGCAGAGCAGCTGAAAGCTCTAACAGGGATAAGCATCCTGTAAGAGAAGATGGGACGGAGGAATCAGACCTGCAGGAGAGACAGAACTGGGCGTCTTCAACAGTGAAACAAAAGATCAGATTTATGGAAAAGAGGACGTATGTTATGAAGAGAATAGGACCGAAGACCAAACATTGGTGGAAGAAACTGGGAATAGAAGGAATGGTTTAAGTTGGATAAACTGGGAGCGGTCAAAGAGATATGATTGGAACCTGGATAGGGGTGTGTCAGAGATGCCAAGTAGGTCATTAGAGAAACAACAGTTTTGATACTTAAGTGATGGCTTCATATTTAAACCCTAAAGAATGTCTTATGATTCAAAAAGTTACATTTCTCCACTTAATGCAACTTATAATATTAACATTGTGGAATAATTTAAATGTTTCTGTTTTTCCACAGAAAATGAAGGTTTGTTGACGACATCTTCTATTAAATATCCATAACAGAAAATAGCTGTTGGAGTATTTGTGCACTTAACCATGATGTGAAAAAGACTATTAGCTCATATCTGTTGCTTTCTCCACTCCAACTACAACATACTTCACCTCAAGAAGTGATGCATATATAATGTAAATACAACACACGGTGTTCTTAGATTAAACAGTAAGTGGAACAAACGGACTTTTTATCTTTTCAAATGCTAATTTGGGATTTGTTACACAGCAATGCGATGGCAGACTTCTTTTATACAAAAAGCATCTACTCCTTATCTTTGAGGAACGCTCGGTCCGTTTGACTTCAGGTATTATTAGCTGGATGGTGCGAGGAAGGGAAAAGGCCTTTTTCCCTCTGGCTTTTCCTTTTCCCTGTCTTTGAGGACTCGGCTGAATTGGCACAGCTCACTTCCTCGGCTGCTCAGAATGGATAAAAGCAGGGTGAAGGTACAAAATTGGATTCATGTTTAAACACAGAGTACTAACTCAAACGTGTAAAAATACTAGTATTGTGGCTGCACCGACTCCCACGAATTATCCTCCTTTTGCCCTTTTTGGGGGTTTATTGCTCTGATCATTCATGCTGTGTGTCAGTGTGCCGCTGTCGTGAAACATTCTGAGCACATCAACCACGGAGCATGAATACTTTATAATGGCAATAAAGTAAGCATTTATAGTAGCTGCAATTATGGTGAGCCATTCCACCGTGCAGACGCTCAGTTAAATTTCTTATAATTATCACCATGTCGACAAATTTGTGCTTTATTATAGATGAAGAGAGATCATCAGATGTGGTGTTTTTATTGAATTTTTAAATTTTGCCAAGCGTGCTGTGACGAGGAGGGAAAAGGAGATGCAAAACTGCTCCGATGTTTACGGGGGAGCTGCTGTGGCTGTCGGCATTCTCACACATTAGACATATAACTTAGAATTTCATATATGGACACATTTTACAAGCGACCACGAGTTTAACAGAAAGCACGATATAAATTCAAGCTTGATATTTGATGTTTACAATAATCTATATTATTAAAACCCTGTTGATGTTTTCACTAAAGCCTCAGCTTAGTTAGATATGACTCATAAAGACCAATGGATGCTATTAGCACCATTTAAAAAAATGGACATAGATTAGATTAAATTACATTAGATTAGATGAAACTTTATTAATCCCTCAGGTGGGAAATGCAGTTTTCAGTAGCACAGCACCGACAGAAGTTGCATGTTACAGATACAACAAAGAGGAATGAGATTAAGGATATAATTATAAATATACCATATATATACATATATAAATACAGAATATATAATATGGAGAAATAGGAATACCAGCCGCCCTATGACAGCTGGGATAGGCTCCGGCGCCCCCCGCGACCCTGAAAAGGACAAGCGGAAGTGAATGGATGGATGGATGGATGAAGGAATACCAGTGGATCTACATCCACATAAAAATGAAACTTTCAGACACAAAAAAGTGATATGCACTGTAATAATTATTCGGAAAGATCTTCGTACGCTATACAGCGACTCTGGGAACTGCCTGTAGTAAATGTAAATGTACGTTGTCAGCTGTAAAAGTCATAGAACATGTATTACATGTCGCATGTCAGTAGGAAACTGGAAGAGAAAGACAAAGCTATAGTTAATGCATCTGTAAAAATATATTCAGTTTTGGGAATTATGTCAGGAAATCGTCGTTTTTAAAAAGTGTTACAGTAACGGCTGTGAGGTATATTTAAGGCCTACGTGCCTTCTTGGTTTCAGATATCTGAAAACTTGGAAAAAAGCATTTCAGAGTGACGGTGTCACAGAGCATTGCTATAACTCACTCATGCTGCTGCCCATGGCAAGATAACTGCGAGCAGTTATGGCAATAAATTCTGGAATAATATATTTGTGAATATTTCTTCCAGTCTCCTCGGGATTAGTCCCAATAACAGCCAGATGCTGCACGGCTCTGACTTCTTCCTCGTTGCTGACTTCCTTTTATTTTTTAATCAGTTATGAATTTGAATTTCAGGATTAATGTGCAGGATTTAGCAGTCCTGTTATTATTAGGATTCAGTTCCCTCAGAATGAGCACCGCCAAAGTAAAAAAGGTGGGCAGGCTCAAAGAGTAAGCTAACATATTTCTGTGACTGTACTGTGGTAGTTTTTTTAGCCTATCATGTTCTGCTTCACTAATCAATGTTCAATGATCACAGTCAGGCTACACGGAGAGCGTATTTGTTTTCTGCATCAGAGAAAAAATGTTTCTTAACGATTTTGATGATTTATTTAAGTTTGACAATTAAAACAGCTGATCGGCTGCTGTTTACAGGATACATTGTATACATATGTGCATTGTTTAGATTATTTAGTGTTTATCATTAATTGTTAGCTTATGTTTTCTCGTCTGTTTATGATTGCATCTTGTAATAATATTGTGCCTTTCTTCATTAGCAGCCATTTAAAAAGGTCCAAACTGATGTAACGATAAGAATTTTAGCCCCACGACAGACTGATGACCCGTCCTGCACAGGCTCCAGCCCCCCGCCAATTTAAAAAAGGTGAAATGAAATTTTTTTAAATGAAAAATATTTTTGTTTTAAACCAATTATTTTATTTTGAAATTTTTTTTGTTTTTTTAGCTTCACACTTTTGACCCTGATTTTTGTGTTGTGGGCGTATCAAAGGGGAGTGATGGGGCGGAGACTAATGACTGACAGCTTGTTCGTTACAAACTAAAAATTAGTATTTTGGTTAAAGATGGCCGCCGCTCCTTCATGGGATACAACTGGCACCAGCCAACAGGTAAGAAACACTGATTATCCTTTGATGGACTATACTGATGGGTCAAATCTTGTAACATTTTGATATATATACATTAAGGTGGGAAAAAATTTACCCCAGCAACAGAAAATACTGTTATTTGATTGGCTAGTAGCTCGCTAACCTGCTTCAGGACTTGGACAACTTGCTGTAATTAATGGAAATACTTACAACAAGCATGCATTTTTCTCTCTTCCAGAAAATACAATTAATAACTATACTTTAGCACTCGCACTGCCTCATGCTGAGCGCAAGAAGGTTGTGTGAGTTTGACCAACATGCTCCTTTCAGTCACCTCCTCAGTGAAGTCCAGGGAGCAACAGGTCCAGCACTCTTGACCAGCTTATTCAGTCTCTTCCTGTCCCTCTATGAGCTCCCACAAGGTCCTTACTTCTGTACTATGTCCCCTCTGTATTTATGTATCCATGTATGTAACCTCCCTGCATTCCAGTGAGGTAAAGGTTATTTAATATACATGTTTTAGAAGCAGACCAGTGTTGGTCAGAATCAGAATCTGAATCCACTTAAAGTGTGACGAAAAACATAATCTGCTTAATTTCTTGTTATTGTCAGATGCTGAAAACTGTAAAAAGACCCTTCACTTAGAGAGCGTATGGACCTTTAGCATTTCTGCTAGTAAATGTTATAAATTTTTATATACAAATGACTGTTTTCCAGTTAGATGCAAGTAGAAAGAAAATATATTTGAAAAATAAAATAAACTTTGAGAGTATGTGTGCATAACTGAAGGAAAACACCACATAAAGCAGTTGGCTTCTTCAAACTGCCATTATTGCCATTGCTAATCTTTAAAAACCTAGCCTTGGAAAGAAAGCAGAGTATTGATGGATAAATGGGTTACAGCGATACACACAGATATAATTTAATCAGCATTCAAACTATTCAAGCCTTGTAATTGTAAGGCAGTGCTCGAAGTGAGTCATCAAATGAGTTATTTAAGAATAACTTCAATTAGTGCTGGCTAAAAAGAACATATTGGATAATGCTAACAATAAGGCTTGTTGACAGGATACTTGAGATGAGCACAGACAGGACTCATCCACAACAGCAGCATTGTCACTCCTGAGATACTCGGCTCCTGTTTCCTCTATGATGGAGAAAACGGTGCACTGCAGAAAATGGAGCTCTCTTAGCTGTAAAACTGACGTGCCCTCAGGTTTAGAACAGGTCAATTCAAGGGTCGGTGAAAGTGAATTGATAACCTTTGTGGTGCATATACATCATGATGAGATATTGTGGACAAATACTAATAGAATTGTAAATGAAAGAGCCTTGATAGTAATAGAGTTGCATGAATGAGTATAGGAAGCAGCGTTGTGAGAGTTGTGTCCCCTGAAATGACCTTGTTCTCAGGATCCCGTTTAAAGCTTTACCATGGAGACAACAGCAGTTAATGCTATTGGTGGAAAACGGCATCATTATAAGTTTTCTGATGAAAGACTTCGGCCAGACTAGCTCACTACAAAACACGTACTCGGTCTTCAGGAGTTTTGAAATCCTGTCCGATTTTGAAAGCCGTTTGCAGCATCCACACAAGAATAAACTTAAACTTGCTTTCTCTCATATCTCAAAGCACACAGTGCAGGATTTGAAAGCCAGTACACGGCACACACCACGGGGATACTGTTAAGATACTCGGCCAGACGGAGCAATGCACCACCTCGTGGAGTCCTGGCGAGGTAGATACTAGTATATATCTACTATATAAAGTCCAGCAACACCCTTAAAGCAGAAAATATTCATTATGTTGCAAATGCAAAATGTTTAGGAGTAATGGGCAAGCCTGTCTGAGGACTTGGATTTCAAGGTATGCTAAAGCTGTGCGACCTCAAACACTCAGTGGGAATACGGCAGCAACAGCACGAAACGACAGACTTTCAAATGACTGTTTTATGTTGAATCAACTATACTGAAAAAACTTCACACATACATTCACTGTGTGCGTGTTAGCTAGCTTTTTTTTTTTATTATCTGACCTGGTCCCTGGTGTGTTTTTACAACATGTAGCTGAATCTCTTCTCTCTGCTTCACTTTGTTGCTTTGGGAGAATTTGATCAGCTCCAGCTTTAGACTGAGCCGGGATAGCCTGACTTGGCAAAAGACAGAGAGAGCAGGTCTGAAAACAGCATATGGTCTATAGCAGCAATACAATGCTGACACTTGTATGCTAGCTGACATTAGACACAAGCACCACAGGGTAACGTTAGCTAGCTATTCTTTATTCATGGCTAATTCTGTATAGGCCAACGTTTCCCTTCCAAGCTGTTTAACAAACTGCTACATTATAATAATTATAATAATTTCATTTATAAAGCACTTTCCAAAAAAAGTGCTGAACAGCTATTTGAAGATTACAAAAAGATCAATAAATAACAACAATACAGAACAAAACAATAACATTTAAAAACTGATAAAAAGCAAAAGGGAATAGCAAGAATAATATACTGAGATATGTTCGTCATCATGGGTCAAGTGGATGTTAACATGTTGACGTTTTTTGCTTCTTTCTCCATGAAGGAAATGCAAGTGTGTGAATCCAGTGGAAAGCTTTGTTTTTGTTGCCATTTTTCATATTTTCTCTATTCGTGGTTTTTTGCTGAAACCAGCAATTTTTTCAGCTTTGCTCCTGCAATAGAAAAGATTACTATTGCAATAGGAAGAAGAATACAAGAGTCTGAAAACACTACTGAACAAATGTCAGACTTCTTTTATGGTTAATAATTATGGACACAGATACCAATATCAAAGCTGTGGCCTCGACTGTTTGTGTGTTTTTTTAGGTCACACATGTAAAAATGTCCAACCACCTCTCAATAACAAGCCCCAGACTTTTCCACACAAACATGCTTGCTTGCTGGAAACTGGTCTCCCAGGTACAGCAGCTTGTTATTACTTGGTCACCAAATGTTCTTTTAAAGATTCTCTAGTCTGGATGCCAGGGAGGGGTACATCCAGCCTAAACTGGCCCAAAAACGCCTGTAGTCGAATGTGAGCAGACATGGCATTAAGCATTATAAAATATGAATTCTACATGTTTTATAACACTTAAAACATAAAAGAGCAACCATGATCCTGCACATGATTCAGGTACATAATGATATTAAGACAGCGGAGCACTCGTAGCACTCTTACAAACTGCATCTTTGATGAATTTAAAGCGATTTTGCAGTTGAAGAATTAATTAATGACCGGTGCAAGTGCGAGGCATCGTCATGCTCAAAACAGCAATTAACATTTATTAGAAGATGGCTGTAATGTATCCCATGATATATTTTCTCATCAATGTCACCATTTATTAAAATGAAAAGCTAATTTATAGATTGAGCAGTGACCATGCATAGTTAGGTTGTGGCTTTCATTTAGATTTGCTAACATGATGTATGTGAAAGGCGCTGCGGGAAAAACACATTTTTACACTCTGATCTGACACGAGAAAAATATCCTGTCAATGTAAATGTGGTTAATTCAAAGCATTTTATGGTTTATCAAGCTAATTTTCTGTCTGACCTAAATTCATTCTGACAAGCGCCCCAAATGCACAGTCATAAAGACTCATAAATCTCTCACAGACGATATGCCCCCCCGCAGTGCCTTGATTACAACATCATGGAGTCATTCTGTTATTATATTAAGTCACCAAAGACACTGAGGCAGCCTGAATGGACTGATGAAGGCAGAGGGGCTTCATACCAATTATTACTTGGATTTTTTTTTACCATACTATTACAGTGTTGACTGAAACTGACTTTAAATGCATCTTCGCCATATAACTGCATATTTAAATTAAATTACTTACCACAAAAGCTTTTACAAGTTTAAAATGACAAATTAAAAGAAGATTCTGGGACTCACCTGCTTCTTATCTTTGCTTGCGGCTAGCAGGGCTACAGTAACTGCTACTAGCTCATGTAGCACTGCTCGATCACTCACCCAACACGCCTGCTTATCTTCTTCTTTGTCCCGGGTTGCTTTAGTTACAAAAATTCCCAGAAAGCATTTTCCTTATAGACCACCATAATGAAACTGATGTCTGCATGTTGGCAGATAATATTCAGATGAAAAGAAAGAGAACAAGGGTTCCTGTTCTTTCCATTTTAATTATGTATTTCATATTTGTAAAACCTCCACACAACATAGAAACATGTTCTGCATTTCCAGGATTACAGAGCAACGTGAAGTCTATGTCCTGGGATTTTAGGGGACCTGTTGAGGAAGGGGTCCTCCTCCCTAATGATCGTGGGAAGTGAGCACAATGAGGAAGCAAACACAGTTTAGGACACTTTTCTTTTCCAATACAAAGTAATCGATTTTCATTTAAATGAACAGGACGCCATGGTTGAGTCCAGTATGCATCATCCACTTTTTTCTACCTGTCCAACATATGATCCCAGGGGAGCCTATCCAAGCTGTCACTGGATGAACAGTCAGGTTCACCTGGACAGACTTTAGTCCTCCTTAACACATCAATGGGCTGCATTAGTTCCTGCAAGTCTAAAAGCTATGCAGGGAACCTAACAACAAAGACGATCACTGAATATAAGAAAAACACATAGCTCTAATTTTCCTGCATTTTGTTATGTGTAAAATTACATTTTATAAATAATTATTGGTAATCCTTTATAACCCGACTTGCAAATAAGGTACAAGTAGCCTGTACTTAGGTGCATTTTGCAGGCAGCAAGTCAGGTTTTTGCAGGAAACAATAAAATAATTACATAAAATTATGTTATATTTCCTCATCTTACATCTCATGCATCCTGTACTTTCCTGCAAACTGCACATAAGGACAGGGTGCTTGTGCCTTATTGGCGGGTGGTGTTATAAATGTTACCTAATTATTTATGAAAAACAGTAAAACGACTCCTTGGTAGCGGGGAAAATCAGTTTTCGCTGTTGAACATTGTGCTTGATGAATTTCTGACTCGCTCATTAGAAACGTCATTTTTGTTGTCATGAATTAACAAGATTTTTGTTTTGAACAGCAGAGTATTTGTGCATATTTGTTTTAAAAAAATGTTAAGAACTGTAGTTACATTTCTAGGAAGATATATGTCAGGTTAGAGCTAAATGCATATATCTCTATATATTTATTAATGCAGAAGCACAACTCCCACACATGCTACAGTCACACTAGGAAAACAGCTGTTGGAGACTGTGGCACAACCAGAGTTATTGCGACCGTGTGTAATGAACTTGCAGTCGAGTTGCCTTTGAAATGGTTTCTTCACGCGACTTTGGTATTTCAGGATGGAGACCCGCCAGAACCTCACAGATCTGAAGCAGCTACAGAATACTCTACAAAAAATGACACATTTGCTGCAGCACGATGATTTCACTGCAGAATGACACAGACGCTTGGCAACCTTGAATGTTATACAGGAATATACTCGGAACAGAAAAACCAACCAGACAAGAGTCGTTGCAAAGAAATGCACTGCTGACGAGGTGCGCTCGTTGACTCAGATTGATTGCATTATTATTATTATTATTAGATAATTAGATGGCAGTTATTTGCAAACATTTGCGAGTCAGACTGTGGCTTATTGGACAAAGGGTGCATTTCATACTGCGACCTGTGCAATCGCCTTGCGATCGACCTCTCGGTGACCAATCAGATGTCCCCATTACTTGTAACCAGTCACCAAATGCAGCCACTGACTTTTCTTAGGAGGTTGCTGCCATTCTATTGTGACTGATGCATTAAATGTGAATGTGAGAGTGTGTAGTTGTCTGTCTCTGTGTGTTAGCCCTGTGATGGAGCGGGGACCTGTCCATGAAGGACCCCGCCTCTTGTCCTGTGATGTTTCCTACCCCCTAAATTCAGAAAGTGGTTGAACAATAGATAAACCTTGTTGAAAGACCTTTTCACTCTGATTTATGCATAAAATGAACATATTTTTGAAGCCAATGACTTGTTGATCAGATTGAACCAATTGAACAAACAAAAAAGCATCCTTGGGTGTCCGGTTCACGCGGGGGAGGCAGCTGTCTTCCGCCTGCTGCAGGATTTTGGGGATGCTTGTAGGTGGTGTACTCAGGGTTTGCTGAGGTGAAGCTGAGTGTCAGGAAAAGAAAAAACATTTAGCTGGGTGTAGGAGTAACGACTGTTTTTCATAGTCCGGGGAATGCAATGTCACTGATAGCATCGGGTTAGACACACACACACACACACACACACACACACACACACACAACACACACACACACACACACACACACACACACACACACACACACACACACACACACACACACACACGCTCCCATGTGGGAGGATTATGAGTGGAAGGTACAGCCCATTGCTTTCTAATAACATCCTCTAATCTCATGCCAGCTGCCCTTGAGGCTGTCCACTCAGAAAACATTGCAACTTTTCACCTTCAATAAAGCACCTCCTTCTCGCTCCTACTTCACCATCTACCAGGGAGGGGAGGGGCATGTACTCCTCTTCATCACGGAGATAGGACAGGGTTGGCCCTCTAGTTGGCTGCAGAGGAGAAACCAATTTTTATCCCCTACCCTGTCAGCTTGAATTAACTGTACAACCCCAACCTTTCAGCTGAACCTCTGCCCGTTATTAGGCGCGACACTGTCTGTATGGTTTTCTATTTTCTCCGAAGCTCCTCTCAGCTCCTACTCCCTGCAGTACATTATGTCCGTTCCTTTTCACACCGAAAAAGGCTTTGAGGGTACGATCATGAAATGTTGAAATCTGCTGTCCTTTTGTGCCAGGAGGCGGGGTGCATCCATCTACTTTCAGGGCAACCTTTCATCCCACCTAATGGCTTAACTTAAACTATCCCACCTGGTGCCGTAATATCCCAGAGTCCTCTGCTTTCAAATCAGGCTTCTCTGGGGTTACTTTGTGATTTTCACTTCGAATACTTTCATCCCTTATTACGCCGAGCCGTCCATCACAAGTTCTGCAGGCTCGCTTTTAAACTCTGCCATCATTTGTATTCGTTGCATTTTCAATTTCGCCCTCTTTCTTCATGACGCCCCATAATGGGTTTTGTGCTTATAAAGGTGTCATAGGGTTTCTTTTTTCCAATTAGCATGGAATCATTCCTCCAGCACTAATCTCAGGCCCAGAGTACAGCCAGCTCCCCCATCTTTGATTTAACGCTTGGTGTGAATCCAGGGGAGTTCGAGGTGCAGCCATGTTGGAGAGTCCCCGCGGCCCACAATGTGTTCACCTCCTGATTGCTCGCCCTCACCGGTTTAGTGCTGGTTTATGGAGCATGATATGAAATAAACCCCTTTCTGTCCCCCAACAAAGATATGTGGCATAACTCGCACTCAACTCAGGGAGCTCCACAGTCAAGCATGAAGGCTTCTGGAGATGCATTTAAGGCAAGGTGGGAAAAAGGGAAAGGACGGGAATGTTAATTTAGGAACGCATCTGTTAAGAGAATTCAGGGGACAGACAAACAAAAAGCTGGCTGCTACTCTGTGAAGCAGAGACATGTAGTCTCAACCATCCCAAACGCTGCACGTGTGCGCGCACACACACACACTTTGGACTTTTTTGGAGTCTGGAAAGGGAGCAGAGAGCAATCGGGCATTTTTTAAAACCGATATTCCATCTGAACAAACATGCACGACAAAACTCACAATTTTAAAGCTTGAAATAGAATTGAATTAAAGCCACACTGAGTTTTTTATCATCAAGGATATATCTGTTCTGGGTCTGGTCATCACAAATACTGGTCCTCCTTCAATCCTTGGCTTTAACCACACTCTCTTCATTTATGGTTCATAATAAAACTTGTTGGGGAAAAAAAAATGCAAATTCTTAACCTAACAGCCCCCTCCAGTACACACACACACACACACACACACACACACACACACACACACACACACACACACACACACACACACATCTAGCTGGACTAGAACGGAAACCAGTCTTGAAAAATCAATCTCAGTTGATTCAAGGCATTAGAGCATAAAGGTAAATTGATTTCTATGAATAACAAAGAAAAATGCTATTATACATTATTTATCTGAAGGTACCTGCTCTGACAGGTAGTTAATAAATAATGGACTGATGAGGAAGCTGGCTCTTTGCTTTAGTGTAGTAAATGTGTGGCTATGAGTTCCAGATCAATTTTCTAGAAGGACCTTTGTAAACCTCATATTTTATGACTGCATTTCAGTCAATTATCATCACAAAGTCTTCATGATGGAATACTTTGTTTGCACAGAACAAGGAGAAACTGTAATAATAAGCAAAGTGGTGAGTAAGGTATTCAAGGAGCAGATGGTTCTGAGTTATTTCAAATCAATCAGCAGCAGCAAGAAACCCAGAGGTGTGCTGACTAATACAATTTGTCCTGTTACATATGACAAATTACTGAAATGGGTGGAAAATAAAAGCAGCTTTAAACCCACGAGCAATGTAATTTTCAAAAACGCACATTTTTCGATTGTCATCCTAATAATGCTAAAAGTTTTCTTTGCCTGTAATTCATAACACTTTGCTGTGTATAAATAATAATTTCTTTCTCTTTTTCATCCCCAGCAGTTTAGGAGTCTTCAGTTGTACCTTCTGCGTGTTCTTCTCCAGCTGACATCATTTCCACCAATCAGAAAATAGAGCAGCAGTAGAGCCTTGGAGATGAAAGCTGGGGCAGAAACATCTGTAAATCACTTTCTGCTCCTTGTAAAGCAAGTTAACACTTGAAAGTGACACTTTAGCTCATGTCTCCTCGCTGCGTTTGGGAACCATGCTCAAAACTTGGCCTCGATTATTCCATTTCTCATTATGCTGTTTTTCCAGAAGCACAAGAGTCCAGCTTCTCTGATTAACCCTGTGAAGTCTAATCGTCTATGACTGGACCGTCAGAGCATCTGCCTGTGGGTGTCACCTCATCTAGAAAAGCACCAAACCCCTAGAGCTGAGCATAAAAGTGAAGCTGCTGATTTACTGGTTGATCTACTCCTCTACCCTCACCCATAGCCACAAGCTCCTGATACTGAGCAAAGAATGAGATCATGGATGAGCAGCGCAACTGGGTTTCCTCCAAAGGGTGGCAGGGCTCTCCCTTAGTCATAGGGTGACAAGCTCAGGAGGGGCTAAGAGCAGAGCTGCTAATCCTCCATAATGAAAGAAGCCGGGTTGCTAGGGTATTTGGATAGATGAGTACTGCATGCATCCTAGCTGAGGTATTTCAAGCATCTGGGAGGAGGCCCAGAGGCAAAACCAGGACATACTGGAGAGATTACATCTCTCAGCTGGCTTAGGGAGTCCTTGATGTCTTCCAGAAGAACTAGAGGAGTTGGCTAGGCCTTTCTGCTACACTGCTGTGCCCATGACAAGGATAAGCAGCAGAAAATGTATGTATGTATGCATGCATGCAACAGCAGGTTAGGATTTAAGGTTAGCATTAGCACTGCCCCTGATTTTGACGTTGACCTCTGTGCGTTAAATCTGACCAATCTTGTGTTCAGCATCATATTCTCATGTATGTGCAAAGACTTTTCAGCATAGCTGCAATTTTGATTTCACTGCCTGGAAGTCCCATCCTGACCACTGACACAGTGTGCTCTGAGATTTTACCGAAATGTGATCAAAATTGCACAAAGAGCAAATCTCAACTTCTGTTTCAGACTTGTATGTGGAGGGTCACTGCTGGTGATGACAGCTGATAGCTGGGTCTCTGATCAGTTTTCTTTTGAAGAGTGCACTCTTTCCAAGCATGAACGCAGCTTTACAGGTGGGCAACAAGACCAGGAGCATGCTTTCCATTTTCTTTTTCATTATTAGTGGACCAAGAATTTGTCCACCACCCAAGTTCTGCTTTATCAACCGGAGGTGGAGAACATTCTGTGGATGTTACTGAACGGTGGAGTGTGCTGCTGCTATCTCCTTACTCAGAGGGTTACGTAACCAACACTAACTGAAGTCATCGGCAGTTTTCAACTGACAGAGAAAAAAAGTCTAAATGAAACACTTTGGTAACACAAAGGTTGCTTACCTTTAATATCAACTTAGTAGGAAATAGAAGACATTTAAGCATTTCTGGCCACTCAAAACTGTTCTGAAGTTGCACGACTAAAACATCACAGGCTGATTGGATCATACAAGGTAGCATTAAATCAATGCACACTTTAATTTCTAATGGCTGGATTGGGAGCAGTCACTTAGCAACTTCTCCTGACCTTGGTGCCACGTTAGCGTGCATGAGCAAACCACATCCGTGACGCTTTGATGTGCCGCCATCTCTTCTTCTCCATCCATGCATGAGCAACTTAAAGATTTCCCGCCCGAGTCGATCATAATGATCTGCCAACTGATTGACTGTGACAAGCGGCTTTCTCACCAACCAAGTTCACCAGATGCTGAGAAAACGTTTCACCTAACCCAGGTGCAGTCACCTTGGCCACGAGCAACAAGCTCAGAGGTTGGCTGAGTAACTTCTTCTGTTGCTTTTAACACAGCAAATCAAAGATCTGAATTTAGATTGAAGTCGGGGGGGGGGAGGGGGGGTTATGGAGAGTTTACCCTTAGCCGGTTACAGAGCTGGACTGGCCATAGGGCATACCGGTGGGCCGATGGTGATTTTTCCGTTTTTATGGGCCGTTGGGTGTTTTTTGTTTTTGTTTTTGTTTTGTTGTAACGGTATAAACAATGAAACAATTGGCCAGGGCCCTGTGCTTCGTACGTCGCTTACTACATCCAAGATCAAATGAAACATCCAAGACCAAATCATCGCGCTAACTTTGAGCGCGCTAATCCGGTTCCCTGAACACACCTGCTGTTGACGATCAGTATAGCTGGATGAAGTAATGTGCGATCACTGGGTGTCGTAAAAGGGGCTACGCATCGATAGCAGAAACAGTGATCGGCAACCCTCTGATTGGTCGGCGAAAATGTCGAAGGGGCATGCTCGGTATTTTCCGGCAGCAGTGCAAGAACTCATGAGTGAGGGATTTCAGGAGTTTCAGAGTTTAATTAAAACGCAAGAGAACACTGAAAAGGCTGCAAAAGCAAGGAGAGAGGGCTGGCAGACAGTTGCTGACAAATCAGACTCGTAGGTAATTTAATAACAATAATAATAATGGATTGGGTTTATATAGCGCTTTTCAAGGCACCCAAAGCGCTGTACGATACCACTATTCAGTCACTCTCACATTCACACACTGGTGGAGGCAGCTACAGTTGTAGCCACAGCTGCCCTGGGGCAGACTGACAGAAGCGAGGCTGCCATATCGCGCCATCGGCCCCTCTGGCCAACACCAGTAGGCGGTAGGGTAGATCTATCATATCACACTTCATTATCCACTATTATATTACATTATATTGTATTATAATATGTTACATTATATCCTCTTTCACATTAGAGCCACAACAGGACCCACTAGAACATGGGAACAAGTAAAAGTGAAATATAAGAATATTCTACAGAATGGTAATATTTATCACTTATATTGCTTTTCGTCTCTTGGAAAGAGACCCTGGAATAATCTGTTTGTTTGTTCATAACAGCAACCAAGAAAAGGGCAGAGCAAAAAAAGACAGGTGGTGGTCCTGCACCCCCTCGTCAACAAGTTGGTTAAGTGAATAATACCCTCACGGGAAAATCGATATCTCTCTATGAGCACACTGTCGCGCTGAGCTAAAGGATCCTGTCTGTCCCGCAATATACGCTGAATTCTGTAAACTCTCCTTATCAGTCTTGCACCTTCCGCAATGGGTTGCTTGCGTATACGGACAGACTTCCCAAATCCACCTTCGGTTTTATAGCCGTGGTCTCTCATCTTGATTACACGAAGTGATTTCCAATTACTACTCTGAACTATGAATTACGTCTGTAATATTCACATACATGTAATAGAATGTTAATAGTACATTTCCCTTTTTTAGGGAATGACCTGTATGTATCTGTGTGACATCAATAACTGGATCAGGTGCTGCATTATCTTTAGTTACAGTGATGTTATTTATTTATGGTGAAACAGTGGTGGAATATCGCTGTTGCTTTCGTATAAATGACGCGGGCATACCTGCGTGGCCGCGATCTAATCCTGTTTACATAAAGTAAACCTGCTCCCCAGCAGGTTTACGCTTACGGCTCTGTTGCTATGACAGCAAGTCCCGGATGGGCTTCGGGGAACCGAACGATCCAGGATCACGCGAAATCGTCAACAATCTAATCCAGCTAACTCACTTAGCGAGGTACGAAGAACAGGCCCCAGATGTGTAAAAACAACTCAGTTGTTTGGTGGTGGTTTCTATGGTGGAGCTTTCACAGAGGCCAGCAGGTGGATGAGGGCAAGGAGAGGCAGGAGGAGGAGAGACCCAAGGCGGCCGACAGAATCATCCTGTATTGAGAGAAAATATTAGGCATTTGGTATTGAGCTGAAAAGGAACAGTTTGTCCTGTATTTCAGCTAGAATGGAAAAAGACACAAAGCTGGAGTTATTCTGTGTTACGCTGCACAGCTGCCTCTTCTTCTCTCATTCTCTCCCCTCCCTCTCCTGTTGCTACTTCAATCATGAAACTGATCAATGATCAGCTGATCGGCTTTTCTCTCTTGTTTGTTTATCGCCCACTTTGCGCCAGAAAGAGGAAACCAGCGGATGTCGCGCTAAACAACAGCAGCACGTTTAAGCTTGATCAGCTGTTGTTAGAATTTATTTAATATTAATTTCTAGTATCAGCTGATGTTTGCTGGAGCCACAGCTGTAAAGCTGCTGGTCATGATGTCGGTTTGGATATGTGGTGAGAGGGAAACATGAAGATGAAACCAGGAGATGTCCTTACTGGATCATCAGAGCTGTGATGGAGAAACAGGTTTACCTTTTAGGTGACATGAATGAGTTGAAGGGAAGTTATGAACTGTTTCTGAGAGACAAATAACACCAGGATCCTTTTCTAAGTAGCTGACAGCTGGTAACTGTGCAGGGGCGGGTCTAGCAAAGTTTGCCAGGGGGCAGGTAGGGCATTAACAGGGAAAGGGGGGCACAAAGAAATACTTTTCTTTCTTATTCTCATTTAAAATGTCTAGCTTTTAATGGAAAGAAATTGTACTTTATTGATCCGCGTGGGGAAATTCCTCTCTGCATTTAACCCATTCACTCAGTGAAGCACTGGGCACCCGGGGAGCAGTATGTAGGGCTGGTACCTTGCTCAGGGGTACCTCAGGGTAGCTGTTCAGGGGAATCGAACCCCCGACCTTCCGATCATGGGGCCACCACTAAATATACCAACAAGACAGTGTACATCACTGTCACAACAGCCTTCGTTTTCATTCAAAGGCTTTATGGCTTTTTCTATAAGACCTGGTCGGCCGGTCTCTAGTCAAAATGCCCGGGCCGATTTTTTGTCCCAGTCCAGCCCTGGCCGGTTAGCACAAACACGTACAACAGCCGTCAGAGTGAATCTCAAGGAAGAGAGAAAGGTAATGCAGCGAGAGCTCTTCCTTTCTTCAGTGAAGTAAATAGAGTAAGCGAGCCATGAGCGAGTCATTAAAAGACCACCTGTTCTGCATCTTTATCTCAGCCTTGAAGTATCTTATCCACAGCAAAACATCTAAGAGCCATGTACATGCTCAAGCAAATACATCTGTGCACTTGGACACATGGAGACGCATCCACACACACCATGAGACACATGCCTCTAGTTAAGGTGATGATGCACAACATATGGTGCTCGAGAGCCTCCTAAACCCCTTGCAGAGAAAACAGAGGACTCCACGGGATTAGTGTGTGAACGGTTCATACAATGAGAATTTTCAGATTCAGCCTTTTGTCAAAGGCTAAGAGGCTAATGGCCTGCTTCAGAAGTTAAATTAGTTTTTATGAGGCCAACTTTTTCCAGCTGAGAACAATGACTTACTAACACAGTCATGTATCAGGTCACAGTTGAATTGTCAATAAAGTTGCAGCGATTATCTCGTCACGGAATTGATATCTTTCAAATGATGAGATGTCAGCAGCTAAAGGAGCGTAGAGATGGAGCATCAAAGGTACCACAGTCAGACTCCGAAATGGAAATGTAATGAGCCAATGTCAGTACATATTCTGTGTTAAAGCTGCTCACAGATGTTTTCAGAAAGGGAGAACACATTGACTGCTTTAATCTGTTGTTGCCATGTACGCCATTCAATTGCCCTCATAGCTCTGCATGATGAAGCTGTAGTGAAAGCCCGGTCACAAAAGCATCTTAAAGATCAAATACAGCGAAGTCAGTCCCCCCCTATAATCCAACATGGCCAACAGTTCTGGACATTATTTGTGTCCTTCTCTTTCTGTGTTCACCAAAAATCCAGCCGAGAGTAGGAAGACATTTATATACATCTGGAAAAGAGACTCATTTGAGTTGCTCTTGTTTATTCTGTCAGGAGATATAAAGATTTTATTTTGTCACAGCTGCTGGGCTGTTGCAACTATTTCAGGTGTTACTGGGATACACGAGCACTCCTGGGTGACTAAACAACCCTCTATACCTGTGAGAAGATTCTTTTTGATTCCACTCAGTAGATGCACATGAGTTATATAACATGAATCTAAAATGGAGATGGCATTACTTCCGAACCGATGCTGGTCTGGGACCCAGTTTAGTGACCTATCCTGCCTTATGGATTGCTGTTGCTGGCTCTTCTTGAAACTGCTGGCAACACACATCTGGTTAGTTTCTTAATTAACATGTGCCTTTTTGGGCCATCTGCACTCCGTTGGGTGAGCGGATATTTGCCATCTCCCTCATCAAGTTTCAGAACTTCAAATTCACCCCATGTGACAGTAGCATTGTACTTTCAAGTGAGGATGCTGTTGTATTTACAGTGAATGGCAGCTTCCTCACATTCTACTTCCAGAGGTACCGAGTGCAAAACTAATGTACAGTCTAAGAACTTAAAATGCTCTATTTTGCTGCTGCTATCCGGGGTCTTTAAGTCTGATGTCATTAGCCACGTTTGGGCCCAAACTCCGCTTCAGGTCCCAAATCACAGAGAGTTACAAACTTTCTAAATTTTTTCATCTTTAATAAAATGATCAGTGTTGCTGCTTTACCAGGTGTAACAATTAAGTTTAACATCCATGAAAACAGGATTTATTAAATTTAACCGAGTTAGAAGTTAGCAGGAAGTTAGCTCGCTAGCTTCCGCCTAAGCATGATATAGCATGTTCTGACTGAGAGGTTTCTGAAGAAATCTGAACATACAGCTCTGTTATCACTTCCAACATAAATCACTTCCAACATAAATGAAGACAGAAAACTAAACAGCAGTGACGTTTTTAGGGTTACTGAAGTTGGGCTAGCTGGCAATGATGTGCTACGTGATCGCTAGCGACACAGCTAAGTTAGCATAGCATAAACACAGTGAAGCTGGAGGATGAACGCTAACTTTTTTCCACTCGATAAAAGTTAATGTGAGGGTTCCTGATGGTTAGAGACAAATGTAATCGCATGGCAGGATGCTGTAAACGGACCAAACTTCAGCCAGGAGAACAACTGAGATAATCCATCCACAATACCAGGTTAGTCATTCATATACTGCTACATGGGCTGGGCTGTAGTTACATCCTAAGGTTTACAAACTGAGCTTAAAAGTAAACAGTGAGAGGCCGACAGTGATCACTGACTGTTTTTAGGGGCTTGTTCAGGATACAAAGCATTAAATCATGTTAAAAACACAACAGCCTTATTAAACACAGAGTAGTTTGGACCCGGAAGCAGGATTTGTCACGTCATCACTTAAAGACCGGATTGTCATCTGAGAATGAGCAACCAAACTGATGCCATCAAAATATTCTCACACCAGCAGATAAAAAAAATAGCTTTTGTGCTTTCTAATGTTAAAAATTTTCTCTGTGTTGCTTTGTTGTATAAAGCACTTTGAGTGAACTGGAAGAGCAGAAAGTGCTACATAAGTATCAGTCCATTTAGCAAGTTATATCGATACAGTATGGATTCATCAGAAACTGGGATTAAAAAGTCGGCACCAGACCACCCGTTTGCTTTTGTTGGCTACAATGTTCATAAATTTGATCGTCCCCGTTAAATTACGGTTTTGTAGCTCTTTATTAAAATGTATACTAAAGCCAGACATTGCTTTATTTTACTGTTATAAGGTGTTATAGGATGCCAAACTATGAGCTAAATATTTAGATATTCCAATTGTTCCTACATGGCTCAACCCAAAAGATCAAAGTAAATCTTTGTCATAGATAACATTCTCACAAATGCACCTTTTCACCAACTTTCATCCACCACAGTATTTTGTAATCATATCAGCCATAATTGTTCGATTGCCTGTGAAGAAATTCAAAATTACCCAACTTCAAGCCTCATTATGGTTACATAAGTACTTTAAACAATCTGGAGAACAAGCATTTCTAAATGACCTGTGTCAGCAGAATGTAATACATGATGTTGTGTGTGTGCGAACACTTTTTGTAATTCTTCCATGATGATGTCCAATGAGCCCACTCATATTAAGAGATTTAGGATATCTGTCCACGGTTCATGGTACAACAGTTTAACCTGAATGGAAAGTGTCCTGGGCCAAGACTATGACCACAGATTTCCCTGCTGACAGGACTTTATAGTTCTCATAAATAAATGTACAGTTTTAACTTGAAAATCCAAATCAACAACTAATATATATTTCGGAAAATCTCAAGAATCCTTCTAAACTTTGGAAACAGATAAAATCTCCGTCATGTTCCAGTTCTTCCTGACAGAACAAATATTATTTTACTCATTTGACATTAACAGTGAAGCTGATGTTGGACATTTTATAATCTGCTTCTGATTTGAAATGTAACAGATTCTCAGCGTTGTCCTTTCAGACTGATTTTTATTGCATATCATTCAGTTTGAAAATCCAGCCTAATATCGTCTCTAAAATGTGGAAACCAGCCTTTGTTCTGCTTTTGTGAAGGGTGAAGACTCTTCAGATTTAAACATGCATTGCTGTGTATCCAAACCTTCTACTATCAACTGAACCAGAACTGAGCTGATAATAATATTAGTGTGAAACTAATTCCTGGACAGAAAGCAGCACTTTGATGACTTGTTTGTTGACTGTGTTGAGTTGTGAGGCAGACTCAGTCATGTTGGTTCCAGTGATGGGACCCGCCTTTCTGTTCACATGTCAGTGTGTTTATCCAGTTAGATTTGACTATTTTAAACTGACTCATGTTTCAAAAAAATGCATCTACAGCTAAAGTGCACCTTTATGACGATGACACTGTACGCTACTTTGTGTCAGGCCACTGACGAACTCCAGACTGTCACCAGCTGCAGGCCTCACTGCATGTGTTATAGTTCGTTATAATGCTAATAAAACCACAATCATGTTGTTTTCAAATACTTAAGTGTCTGCTTAGATGATAGACTTTTCTTTATTGAGCACTTGATGAAAAAGCTGAAGGGCAGAATGGGTTTTTAATATGAAAACTGGCCCTGTATTAAGTTTTTAATTCGAGTAATACAGTCTCTACAGGGTGCATTGTTCTACAAGCTCTGACTGCATGCTGCCATCTCTGCACTTCGTTGTAGACTCTGTGCAAAGTGCATTACATTTCATAATAAATTTGCTGTCCAGAGCATCACTGTGTGCTCTCGTTTGTTGGTCTTCATTAAACCACAACAGCACTCCTAAACAAACACCTTCAAACTGCTTTAGCTTGACTTTGTTTTTGCCATCATACTGTGACAATCATAGAATCTGTATGTTTGTTCCCGAATTTCTCCTAGACTTCTAAACGTAGTCTATAAACTGGCATGCCACAATGCGTAACATCTGCATGCTGATGAATTCAAATAATAATACTTTCTCTTTTTCTGGGTATTTCTATATAGAATTGTTTGAGACTGATCCATCAATGTGCACAATTTTTACAGAATGTTACAATTTATGCAAAATTGGATATGCATCAGAGGATATAAGATTTAACAAATGCTAAGTTTTATTTCTTATCAGTGAGACATTTGCCGCTCACTGTTGACTGAGGGTGAGAGACGATATGAAAGTAGTCGCTGCAAACACTGGGTATAGTCCTTCATCCCTTTGATGTAAAGTACTGCTTGGCTTATTCAGTCATTTCCAATTTTATTTCTATGTTAACAATTACAAACCTATAATACTGATATTAAAATGAGTTTTAAAGTTTTCAGTAGGCTCGATTATTGCTTACTCTCATTAGGACTCAGTTAAATTAATTCAGTAGTTGAATTTTCTACAGAGGCTCTGTCCAGGAAACACTTTTTACAGGACAGGAAATCTTTTTATTCACCTTTAAATAGTTAAAATATGTTGAAAGTTTGTTTTTTTAAAGCCTACAAACAAACAGCAAGCTGTCTTCACAGCGAGAAGACAGGAAATCCCAAATTGACAAAGTTATTACAGTGTATTAGCAGTAAGGCACCATTCACTTTAACTTCATTTGTTCTATGAAAATGGAAACTGTCCTCTGAGTACATCTTTAAAATGAACTCAGTAGAGTCGTTTTCCTGTTTTTAAACCAAGCGATGCTAGCAAGCTGGCACATTTTCTTTCTGACTGGTAGTAAGATCATTATAATAAAAAGCTTTATTCCCCTCCTCGGTCTTAGACTCATTATTTATTGATCAAAATGGGCTACAAAATATGAGAGAATGGCAAATTACACATTAAAAGAGAAAGCTTCAGAAAGAGATTTTACTAATCTCTAAAAGTTGTTCTTGAGGCAGAACTTGACCCATGGTAGATATGTTTAAAATAATGAGAAATAATTTTAAACATATCTATCTATCAATCTATCTATTTATCTGATAGATAGTGTGTGTGTGTGTGTGTGTGTGTGTGTGTGTGTGTGTGTGTGAGTGTGAGTGTGTGTGTGTGTGTGTGTGTGTGTGTGTGTGTGTGTGACCCAAGTCTTTTAGGGTCTACCTCAGCTGTCATACCCTTGTGGAGTTTAAAGAGAAGGCAGTTCAAACTAGCTTCATCTTTCACCATGTGGCATCTTTTATTATTCATTCAGTACCGTATCTCTTCTTGTGTCTCTACTGGACGATGTCAAAATGATTAGCCAGCTGGTGGTTAGCTTAAGCTAAAAAACTAGCAATAAAAAAGGAAAAAATGACAGAATTGTGAGTAATAATATTTAAAAAAGATGGAGAAAAGTTACATGACCCACTGTGACTGACTAGACTGATAAGTAGCCGAAAGAACTAGCAAAATAATGGGTAGCTTAGCAACTACCAACTAGCCCTGTAAATGCTTAATTGTACTGCGTGCGGGTGTGGCCTTAACTGCTGTTATTGGTGTAAGTGAACAGAAGCGGGAATACTTCAGGGCAAGCAAAGGATGCAGTACTTGCCTTGTCAAATCTAAAAATCGATATTGATATTCAAGTACCAAAATGAGATCATTTCTCTCCCTCTGAGACGCTCACAGACTTGCTTAGAGCTGCGCTTTCTGCTCGTAGGAAACTGTATGCAGCACTCTCCATTTTACAGATGGTAAAACTGGTGACCCGTTACCAACATTGACTTGAGTTGGGCAGCAGAATAACTTCTGGTTATTTACGAATGCACATAATGGACAATCCGCTAGTCTGATAGGGGAGCAGCCTGCTCTGCCACCTACTGCTGGCTCTGCTTACACTAACCAGTCATGAACTGAGGTTCTGTGTAGAGGTAGCATTAGCAAGGTAGCATCATTGTAACAGATGAGTTTTCACTTGCTAGCTACCTTGACCCGCACATGTAGAGAAGATGGAGCGTCAAAAAGCTGTTAATAATTAATTTAATACACAAGCTAGGAAAGATGACATTTATGAAGAGGGGACAGCAGTTCTGACCATGTGCGGTATAATAAAAACAGGAAAGATGACGAGGTGCACGAGCACTTTCAGATTAGCATCTATGAAACAGGTAATACGTTTAACCAGCTCCCTCCCCTTCAATTTTCATTCATATTTAAAGCCCCCCTGGAGATATTGTCCGTTAACCATGTCATACACTGCTCAGTCCTTTGAATTAAGCTGATATGTTTTTATTAGTAACATATATTAATATACCTTTTTTTCAAATAAGATGTAGGCCTGTATTTCTGAACAGCCACAACAAACATACAATTCACAGAACGTGAAACAAGCCATTAAACAGAATATGACGTATAAAAAATGAACTCAACCATTAACATATGTAGCACTAACATCAACCTATTTAACGCTGATAGGGAACATTTCCTGCTGAATAATTGATTTTTCATTTTTATATTTTATGCATAATTTTCCAGTAAAGAGTTTTGTATACAGAGGTGTTTTTGTAATGTTCTATTGCTTCTTTTCCTCCACCATTTGTCACCGTCAGCTAATAGTAAATACATTTGGTAACACAAGAGATATTTAACTATAAAAGCAAATATATTTGACCATTCTTCAGCCAAGAAGGAATGCAGAAAGGTGAAGACATCCTTGTTAATCTGATCGATATTACAGGGAGTGCAGAATTATTAGGCAAATGAGTATTTTGTCCACATCATCCTCTTCATGCATGTTGTCTTACTCCAAGCTGTATAGGCTCGAAAGCCTACTACCAATTAAGCATATTAGGTGATGATAATAGGTGTAGTCTATACAAATTTTTTAAGCTGTCCTTATTGAGGGTATTTATGTGACCACCTCTGTATGAGAGCATGTTGTGGGTTTCGCTCGATACATACTATAAATGGCAGCAGACCTATAATTATTCAATCTTCCTCACATTTTATTCTCATTAACAAGGTTTTGCTCTCAGAGTAGATGTGCTTTTTATGTATTGAAATATTTGGGGCTATAAGTCGCGTCCTTGTCTTTACTGACCTCTTTTCCGTAGAGAGGCAAACAATGGGTCGAATTTTAAGAGGTGGGTGATATAATGCTGAATTGAGGAACAAATCGTTTTGTAAGACAGATCCCAAACTTATTGGTATAGGGAGAATTTCTCGGCCAGCACTGTCTTGATGGACTGTGGTCAGATTGCAGCATACTAAAAATTGGGGGCTGCGCAAACGGGCTTGTCAGTGTAGAACGAGAGCTTCGGGCGGAGGTATTGGATTCCTTGGCGTCGAAAAAACTCTCATCTGCGAGTTTTTATGTGTCAAATATTCATAGGTCCCAGTCAAGTCAAAAGCGAACACCATGGAGGAGTTTAAGGCAAACAGAGTCGTGAAAAAATTCTTGTGGGTGCATCTTTTAGAGATGAAAAATACATCAGCGTATGACTGGGTTGCGCATTTATCAGGATGATATTAGATCTCAACGTTTAACAATTCCATGCATCCATGAAAACAGAATGTGTAAGTTAAAAATTCTGGGTAAGGCAAGAGAAAGTTAGAAAGTCAAAGTTGAGCCGCCAGGAGTTTAGGTCCGCGCCTATTGTTCCCCAACGTAAACTTAGTAAGAATCAAATATTGGCACCCTTGTTCCTGACTGAGATTTCTGAAACCTAATTAAAACGTACAGCTCTGACTATCACTTTTCTCGGGGACCATAATTATAAATGAATAACAAGGAAGGGGAACTGCAAACCTCTTACAGCAGATGGCGTTTTGCAGGTTAGTGCTTGCCCGAAAGTTCGACTAAAGCCTCGCGTATGAAACAGGTGTTGCAAATTACTGCATAATAGCTGTGTACGATCGTGCCACGTGTCAGGTTAAAAGAAAGGCTATAGGCAAAGACGGGAGCCCCGAGCACACCATGACAAAGACCACACACAGCTATGTTAGACAATATCCTAGTAAGGACGTATGTTTCACAATGAATTGAAGCGTGGAGGGTGAACGCCTTTTGTAATGCCACATTCGTATTTTACAAAGGGTTACATGGCGGTTGTTGGACGTATACACGCGTGTTTATGTGGATGATCAGAATGTGACGAATCAAGGTGCATAGGGAGGTATGGTCTTGGTAATACGCTCGCATGACGAAGGGGCTTGCGAGGAACTTCAGTCAGGTGAAGCAAAGTGAGATTATCATCCACAATACAGGTTAGTTATTACATATAGGATGTGCCATAGACTGCAGAGCAACATGTGGGGATTATGAAGAGGAGGGGGCTCCGAAGAGAATGTGCAAGACCTCTTTAAATAAAGTCTATATATGTCTAAGAATGAAGTGGCACGAGAGCGGCAGTTTTAGTCCGAGGGCATTTAGATGGCCGGGTCGGCATAGTATTCAAACAGTGGGTTTTCATCTTCTTTGGCCCAGTGCATGCGGTGGTGAATTCCAGACTGAGTGGTTTTTTGCGAATGGTTGTTAGGAACGCTGCATCATGGCTTAATTAGGACTTAAGGAGAGGGAGGGCATTGCTATTTGCGCATAGAGCTGTATTTAGTCGCAGGAGAAATTGGTCAGGTGTATCATGTGGGTGGGCCAAATGGGCTCTAATAACACTTCCGTAGGTTGTATCTATATACTTTCTTCTTTTGATACCAAGTCTGTTTCTTTGGGCGGGAGAAGCACCGCAGTTGTGTGTTGACATGCGCGAGACGGAAAATAAAAAATAAGACGGACTTTTGCGAGATCTCGCAAAACTTTTGCGAGATCTCGCAAAAGTATTGCGAGCCCTCGCAAAAGTATTAGACGTGTATTGCGAGGATCTCACAAAAGTTTTGCGAGATCTCGCAAAAGTTTTAGCCGCATTCTTCGGAGGCCGCCAGCTCGAAGCCAACCGGGAGGTCGAGGCACGATGTGCCGGGAAAGCGGTGTTCCTCCCGGCTGTAGTAGGTCTCGACCTCCCGTTAGCTTCGAGCATAGTGGCCGCCAGCTACGGAGCACTTTTGCAAATATGTGATGTCTTGTAAACCCAGATCACCTGATCTCAACCCCATTGAGAACCTGTGGTCCATCATCAAATGTGAGATTTACAAGGAGGGAAAACAGTACACCTCTCTGAACAGTGTCTGGGAGGCTGTGGTTGCTGCTGCACGCAATGTTGATGGTGAACAGATCAAAACACTGACAGAGATCCATGGATGGCAGGCTTTTGAGTGTCCTTGCAAAGAAAGGTGGCTATATTGGTCGCTGATTTTGTTTTTGAATGTCAGAAATGTATATTTGTGAATGTGGAGATGTTATATTGGTGTCACTGGTAAAAATAAATAATTGAAATGGGTATATATTTGTTTTTTGTTAAGTTGCCTAATAATTATGCACAGTAATAGTCACCTGCACACACAGATATCCCCCTAAAATAGCTAAAACTAAAAACACTAAACTTCCAAAAACATTCAGCTTTGATATTAATGAGTTTTTTGGGTTCATTGAGAACATGGTTGTTGTTCAATAATAAAATTATTCCTCAAAAATACAACTTGCCTAATAATTCTGCACTCCTGTATGTTTATAAATAGCTAAATATGGAGGAGGATGTTTTTGTTTGTTGGTGTTGGTTGTGATGGGCTTTGCTTGCATTAATCAAAAACCACACACCACTAATGCACAGATTTTTATGATAACTGCAGGGTTCTGCCCACAGTGATCGGGCAGCGATTAATAAAGACTAACGAGAAAGAAGTTTATAATTACCACTGATTACTGTATCAAAACCCCATTTCTACAATAATATTTAGGTGGAATAACAGTAAGGATGATGGGGTCTGTGCATTTCCATTTACTGAAGACTTTCTGAAAATGACACATGTAATAGTCCTTAGTTTGTGAAGGCTGTTGACAAAATGAAATCTTTATTTGTCATAAATTTATTTATGTGCAGGAAGTATAACAAAGTTTCATTTGTGAGTAAAGTCATGCTGCACGTTCCAAGATCCTGCTAAATGGCCATCAGTGAAACACAACGGCACGGTCACCTTCATATTAAAATATGCAAATGATATCCATATTCAATACTGACAGATGTTCAGAAGCAAATTTGTGAGTCTATGAACTCTTAAATGAGCAACATTAACACCACTGTCATGGGAAAAACCCACAGGGTTACTGTAAGATCTCGCTCTCTCTTTTTGTTCATTAGCCGATTGCATCTGCGTGTCAGGATTAATGCAGGTGGTTTTTCACATTAAGGGGAAAAAAACCTAAAGCGCTGATGAAAATTTGGAACAGCATTCGAACATTAGACAGATGTTTCTCAAGGGGGTGCTTAATAAAGGTCAGAACTTCAAAACTTGAAAGGCCACAAGTCTGGTTTTGATGCATCTGAGACGGATGAATCATCTTGTTATAGATAATCCCAGGAGGGCCTTCCATTATTTTTGAGACCTGTTGTGACTCGACTATGAAATTTTATCAGTGCTCAAAATGCATCGACACATAAACACGCTAAAAATCCCATTTGGTGTTTCATAAACACTTGAAAAAAATAAATGAAGCAGTCACTGAAAGTATCAAGTGTGGCCCCCTGTTTCTCGAGACGTGTAGGCGAGGCCTCCTTGGCACCGTCTTCGGTGATGACACAAGAACATGCAGGGGTCGAGGTCACATCTGGCTGTGCCTGGATCTGATCTGAGCAATCAGATGGAGCTGGCGAAGCATCACACGCCAGCCACTGAGTTAGGGGGGGAGCAGAGAAAAAGGCAGGCCGAGGAAGCGCAGTGGGTGAGAGGTGTGCAGATGGTTGATAACAACTCATATATGCTCGCCACATTTCCTCCTGCACTGCTGATTGGCAAAATTTCATATTTTTGCTCAGTCCATTCTGTCAGGTTTTCTCTTTTAATTTGAGCTAAACTCCAACTTAGCACTGATGCATTAGTTAAAAAACTGCATGATGTTTTTAGCATTTACTAAATTCTGGTAACATCTTCATTCATTTTTGCTTCACTAACATTGAAGAAAGGCAAAAATCCATCTTTAAAAAACGAGATTTTGCAGCAACAAATCAGATCATGTTGTTATGAAATACACTGAAATATTACGAAAAATATTTGGTCGTCTGCCTTCACACCCATAACACTTTAGTGACGTCCCCTTCTTACTCCATTGGGTTTAATATGATGTCAGCCGATCCTTTGCAGCTATAACAGCGCTGGCTTTTTCCACAAGGCTTTTCATGATGTTCAGGAGTGAGTTTATGGGAATTTTTGACCGTTCTTCCAAAAGCGCTTTTGTGAGGTCAGACGCTGATGTTGGACAGGAAGGCCTGGCTCGCAGTCTCCACTAATCCCAAAGATTTCTGTCGGGTTGAGGTCCGGAGCCAGTCAAGTTCTTCCACAGTGGCCATCCCCAAACGGATCACACAAAAGCATGAAATTGCCCCAAATGTCTTTCCCATCAAACTTTATACTTGGCACAATGCAGTCAGTTTTGCAGGCCACCGGCAAACCTAGACCCATCCATCGGATTGGAAGACGGAGAGTTGTGATTCGTTACCCCGGTGAACACGTCTTCTCTGAAGTCCAGCGGCAGCGTTGTTTATATTGCGCTCAGTGGTGTAAGGCTGGGATGCAGCTGCCATGGAGACCCATTCCATAAACTCTCTATGCACTGTTCTTGAGTTAACCTGAAGGCCACATACACAACCAATTCATTCTTCAGAAAGTCTCTACAAACGATGCTTCTCAGCATCTGCTGACCCCGCTATGTGACTTTATGTGGTCTGCTACTTAGTGGCCGAATTGCTGTCATTCCCAATCCCACTAACTGTGATTGTGGAATATAGTAGTGAGAAAATGTCATAACTGGATTTGTTGCACAGGCGGCATCCTATCACAGCACCACGCTGGAATTCACTGAGCTCCTGAGAGAGCTCCATCCTTTCACGAATGTTTACAGAAGCGGTGTGCATGCCCAGGTACTTGATGTTATACACCTGTGGTCATGGAAGTGATTGCCTGAGTTCAAGGATTTGAGTGGGTGACTGAATACGTTTGGCAGTATAGCGTGTTGGCAACAACTTCATAGTTGTTGAATCGTTTAGAAATCTTGATGTTTTTGTTCACAGCTGAGCTGATACAGGGCAGTGAAATGGAACCCTCCACCTATTTTTTCATGTTAAAAATCCAAGTTGGATTTTTCAAAAACAGTTGAAGAAGATAAAACAATGAAAGGTGCACGCCGCTGAGTCAATCCAGCCCTCTGTCATTCAACACATATAAGCGAGGCCTCCTTGACACAGTCTTCAGTGATGACACAATTATACACACACATTTTTGTTCAAGTCATGTAATAATAACTGGCTGCATGATATAAATATTACTCTTTCATTTTCACACCTTGTGGTTCATTTTTCAAACCCTTACTTTTCACACGTGTCTTGCGAACAGCTTAAGGAGCATGTCGCATTGAATTTCTCCTTTATACATGTGACGACTAAACTAAAACAGGTGGCTATACATGCACCTGCAGTCAGTGATCCATAGCCAGAAACTTTTTTCAAAGTGATTGCTTAGCAACGTGGGTCATGCACTGTGGATGGTGTCTGCATCCCCTGAACATCCAGATGCTGTATGACAGACGTATAATGTGATGTTGACCCAAATGTCTGGGAAAACAGTGGTTGCATGAAAAACACATTAAAGATATAGCGAGCCACAGCATGTGTGCAGTCTGTGGGCCAGAGCTGCCAATGGTCTGTGCCAGTTTCAAACCCTCCTTTGGCTTTAAAAAGCAACTGTCAGTCGGTGTTTACTGAACAGAAACACTGTCAGTTTGTTTTGTGGCCGATCTTTTTGCATGTATAATTGCAGTCTCTCTTTTCAGAGTCTGTTTTGTACCCAATGTGGTCATTTGGAATTGGGTGAAGAGTTTATCAGAGTTGAGATATTTTGTGTGGGTGATGGCTTAAAGCTGTGAGTCTAGTACCTTCTGAAAGATTGCTACACTTACCTACAGCACGAAGGCAATAACAAAAAAACAGGGCTTCTTGTTTTTAACTCGCTGCAACTTCACATGCTGGTAGTAAATTGCATGAAATCCTACATAACCTCCAGCATATCACCAGGTAGACGTGATATATAGAAGCCATTACAGGTCTGTGTTGGATGGGGTGGTGTGTTGGTCTACTATCATTGTCAGTTTAGCTTTTTGCAATGAATGAGAATAGCTTAAAAGGCCATCTGAAGTAAAACCATCTTA
This sequence comes from Haplochromis burtoni, assembly GCF_018398535.1. Lineage (NCBI taxonomy): Eukaryota > Metazoa > Chordata > Actinopteri > Cichliformes > Cichlidae > Haplochromis > Haplochromis burtoni. The sequence goes on along the minus strand of NW_024582383.1, from coordinate 1,492,059 downwards.
CAACTATTTTTTATATATTGACAAAATCATAGATGGAATAACTTCGTTCAAAATTGGCACACAGTGCAATGAAAATGATATTTGCTGTGAGTTTATATCAATTGGACGCGTATCCTGTTGCCGAGGATGCTACTACTGCACATTCACCTAGTGCACAGGTGTTGAACTCCAGGCCTCGAGGGCCGGTGTCCTGCAGGTTTTAGATGTGCCCTTGATCCAACACAGCTGATTTAAATGGCTAAATGACCTCATCAACATGTCTTGAAGTTCTCCAGAAGCCTGGTAATGAACTAATCATTTGATTCAGGTGTGTTGACCCAGGGTGCTATCTAAAACCGGCAGGACACCGGCCCTTGAGGCCTGGAGTTCGACACCCCTGACCTATAATGTTCTCCCCCCCCTTTTTGCACAAGTCGAGGATCGTGTCAGGTTTCATTTCACTGTGTTATACCTGTAAAACTATGCATGTGACGAATAAAGAACCTTGAACCTTGAACCACCAGCCAAAGTTTTTCTGGCAACCGTTGCTTGTTTCTCTTCCCCCGTCCTCATCATTAATGATCTAGTCCAGTATTTACTTGGGCGTGACTTAACCAATTAACCAATACCTACCTATTATATGTCAGCTGATCTATCTATTAAGTTTTGATTGGTTAATTTGAATTTTTTCCTGTTTCCTGTCTTGTATTTAAGCAATGACCCTGATGAAGGCCACAAGCCGAAACGCGTTGGTCAATTATTAAGTTGTTCATCTTCCCTCAAGTGTTGCTGGAGTTCCTGCTTTGTGAACCGTTGCTTGTTTGACTTTGTAAGCAGTTAGTTGTATTCAGTAGTGAGTTCATCACATTAAATTAAGAATTAACTTTATGTGCTCTCCGTTCTTTTACGCTTCAGAAACGATCCACGGGCACTGACCGTACGCACCGAATAACTCGGCCCAAATAACACCTAACATTTAATACTCAGCCCAAAGTCATTATCAGTTCCTTTCTCTGCCAGCTTTATTTACAGCACGCCGTGCCAGTTTAAATTGGAAGATTACTCTTTAGTCTATACGATTTAGAGAATGCAGAGTGTTTCCCTCACCGCGAGGCTTTGAAATCAATACGTCAATAAACCTACATCTTACTATCCGCCCCCTCACTGCTGAGCATGTACAACTTTGCACATGCTGCTCAAGCTTATTCATATATGCAGATATTTGCATTCCTGTGTTCATATTTCTGCTGGTAAAACTATAAATAATAATAAGTCAGCAAACTGACTTGACTGTTTTCCTTTAACAGACTGTTCACCTCTATGAAAGCCTGTGTGTCTACGATTTCGATATCATATATGTTATCTCCTTGGTCAGATAACACTGGGCATGTTTTATTCATAATGCGGCCTGAACTCCAGCCTGACTAAAGTTGGCTCAGAATGAAGACGGGGCGCGTTAACTATTTATCGCACATTGCGACATTTAGACATGAGCCCATCCCGGCTTGCAGTCCATCACGGCACGCTGCCTCGCTCGCCGTCTGCTGCAGAGAAACCTGCTGACAGGGGTGAAACTCTACACTTCTCCTCTCTTTAACAGATAAGGATCCAGACCTCCTTTAGTAATCGCTAAGCTCCCCCTGTGTGCCGCAGACTTGAATTGAATTGAACTGGCAAGGGAAATGAGGACAGACGATCTCTTAACATCGGTTCTATTGCCTTTTGTCTGCTGTCTTTCTGACAATGAAGCGCAGCGGTTCCTCTCTTTTCACTTGTCAAAATGTGTGACTGTACCCAGAACATGGAGATGATCAATTACCCCCGATGTCTCAGTCAGATCGAGCATATTCACGGTGCTTTGATAAAACGAGAGCGAGTGCTGTAGTAAGGACTCTGGGAGATAGAGAAAAAGAAAGAAAAGTTTACATTTTTCTCCAATTTTGACAGAAATGTAGAGTTAAAGAAGCTTTATAAGAAAGTTAAGTGTCTCTAAAGACTAAAACTGCCTCACAAAAAGATGCAGATTTTCCATCACAGGCATCAGATTGTTCAGTTGGACCTTCTTTTGTTAATCTTTTAGCATTTATTGCTTAGTATTTATTAATAGAAGAGCCAAAAGCATTAAAATCATAACTTTGTTTGAGCAGCTGCCTCCTGCTAACATTTATGGTTGCTAAAAAAACAAGTGTACTAACTGAGCTAACCTTTTAGCCAAGCTAGCATGTAACACATTGATTCATGGTATGAAATCGGAGGGTAGGGTTTAACCGATGCAGCTAGCTGATTTATGAATGTTCACTAAATGAAAGAACAAAAAGATTCTCTATTATCGCGGTCCCCGGGCCACCGACCGGTACCGGTCAGTGAGTCGTTAGGTGCCGGGCTGCAAGAGTTGAGGCTCAGGTGTGAAATTGATAGTTTTCAGGGTTTTTATCGTTAACTCGGTTTCCCTGGGTCTTTCCTCGTGCGTTAGAAGAAATCTTCTTTTTTTTGGTTCTGGTTTTATTTTGTTGGATTTATCCGCGACACCTTAAAGGCCGGCCCGTGGAAATATTGTCGGACATAAACCGGTCCGTGGCGCAAAAAAGGTTTGGGACCGCTGCTCTATTCCTTGAATCTAAAGCTAATATGTGCTTGCTAACAAGCAGTCAGCAAGCTTGCTAAACGGACTATATTCCTCCATTACTTTTATCTGTCTACATATATTTCTTGTTTTTAATTAAACTGCAAAAACCCGATGACCTGATGTTTTTACCAGATATATTCTACTGTAACTATAATATAAAAATGCAGAATTTTAGTTACTAAATCTGTGTGCTTAAACGGGCCTGAGTTAAAAAATATATAAATTTTTAAGATAAAAATGCAACATGGGAAATAAACTGTAAAACAAATGATTAAATTACATCCCATAGTAATGAGTGTTTTACATATACATAATTTATTGGTTTATTTGTACAATTTCTTTCAGTAGTTTAAATTTACTGGTGTAGTAATGCAACTATAAAAAATTATGGACTGCGTATATAACAAATAAATTGTGCTGAATGCAATTTGACCTCCAGCCACAGACTGTAAAAATGATGGTGCTTGAGCCTGCAGTGCTGGGCACTTACTGTACTTACTGTACTGGCGTTTCAGTCAGCTCAAAACTGAGGATTTGCTGACAGTTTGCTTAGATCAAGCAGTCTTCCATTGGTTTCTATATCCTGGAAAACTGCATTTGGGGGTTTAAAGGAGCACTTTTAACTTTAATACATTGGAAAGTGTAGATTCCTGCCGCTGTGATAGAATTCTGGATTTATAAAATCCCTTTATAGCAGACATAGTGCTGCTGTAGCACTGCCGTATTATTACAGCTTACTCCTATAAGCCCCATTTTCCACAGAGGTTAACAACATGTTTTGAGCCTGGATGAATAGCTCTACATTCTGTCCTCAATTCATGCCCATATTTGGCTTGTGAAATATGAAAACCAAAACCTCACTGGTGCATTGATTTGAACTATATTTTCAAAGCTTTCCACCTTGTTTTCCTCTCATCGCGTACTCATATTTTATAGATAATATAATAGCTTTTTGTTTCCAGAGGTCAAAATATTGTTCATCCATTAGTCATAAGTCATGGAACACCAAACATATTAGATCAGGTCGTCCAAAGATGATGCCAGAATCAAAAGGAATGGCTAATACAGCATCGCATCATCGCCACAGCCTCAAATGCCTCATGAAGCTAATTATTTGTAATTAGCAAGATTTTGTTGAAGGCGTAAACAAAGAAGATTTGTGAATTCAGCAAACTTCTTCTCTGCTCCAGCTCTTTAAATCATGCAAACATTTTCCTCGTTGCAGGCCGGACCGGGCCTGCGAGATTTATCAATTCAACCGAGGCGTCAATCATTTTAACTTTAGTTTCAGTTCATTTACAGCCGGCGTGCAAACCAAAGGCCCTGACAAATTAGCACTTACAAAATGATTTTTGGAGAATTATTCCTGTCTTTTTTTATTATTATTATTATTATTTCAAATAACAGAGTAAATATTAAAGAAACAAATTATAAATCAGAATTATCAAGCATGTTTTATTTAACCTCATAATAAAGGGCAGCATAATACATCCAAACTAATTTTAAGGTTGTGCCTGACAGTTTTATTAGCGTCGCACGAGCTGAAATTCTATTATCAGAGAAAAAGCAATGAACTTGTTGGGTTTTTTTATTTCAGTTTGTCAGATGAGGTCAGAATCCTTTCAAATTTGACTTTTTTTTAAATTGTAGAATAACAGCACAGCCTGACATTTAAAAGGCGTGAAGTGCTTTTGAGATAATGAGTCTGAAACAGAAGGCATCACAAAACTACCGGTTTTACTGAGTCGCCTGGTTTTGCCTTTATGTTGGATTTTTTATTGCTGCATGAGATCTAAGCAGACATTTGTCTGCTCATTAAATCAAAGTTGGGTGACTGTGAATCTAAATACAGAATCTGACAGAGTGCCAGCTAACTTGGTGGCTTTCTTGCAAGATCTGGTGACTTCTACATTTTTCTTCTTGGGGTCGATGCAGCTCTCATCCCCTCTCCGTTCAAGACACTCAGTGCTTTTCCTCTGGTGTCTCTGTGACGTGTGACTGAGTCTGTGAGGGCTACTCACTGATTCCCTGCAGTCAGACTACTGGAAATCTTTGTCGTTGTTTTTTTAACATTTAATGTAAAATTTAAAACATTTGTGTTTGTATCAAAATCCATTCAGGATCCAATTCTAAGTCTTCTCTAGTTAAACTAATTGTACAGATGTAACCTTTATAAAAGGATTTTAAACTAAAACTTATTCCTGTCATGTTTAGCAGGACTTTTTAAATTAAAAATTATGTCGTGTTTAATGTCTCCACATGTGCTCAGTGAGACAGTCACACACAAAAAGTCTTATTTTGTTTTTGTTTGTTTTTTGGGAAATATTATACTTACACGGCCTCTTTATTAGGTACACCTTCCTAGTACCAGGTTGGACCCGTTTTTTTTTCCAGGACTGCTCTAAATCTCAGTGGCACAGAAACAATGGTGAAAGAATGTGGTCCATGTTGAGTTGACAGCATCATACAGTCATAGATTTGTCAGCTGCACATCCATCGTACAGATCTCCCATTTCACTACACGCTGAAGATGCGCTATTGATTTGAGATCCGGTGCTGAACAGTGAACTCGCCATCATGTTTGGTTTGGGATGACTGGAGACTCAACAACGGTCAAGACTCATCGAAGCAGCCACTGTTTTTCCAGCCACCTCTGGTCTAATTTCTGTGACCCGTTGAAGGCTGATGTCAGTTTCCCATTGGTGGTACCTGATGTTGTCGTCTGCTGCTGTAGTCCTTCTGCTTCAGGGCTCAATGTGCTGAATGTTTAGAGGTTTGGTTGCAATGAGTGGTTGTCTGCCCTGTGACCTCAACAAGGCCACTGTCCACCCAAATAACTCACTGAACACTTTCTCTTTCAGACCATTCTCTGTAAACCTTACAGACGGTTTTGTGTCCATAACAACGATAACAGACAGCAGTAGTATCCAGACAAGCAGAGTAAGAACTCAACCAAACATTGAAGCCAAGTGACGTCTTTATCGAGTCGAATCATGCTCATTAAGCAGTGTTTGGTTTTCTACAGGGACAAACAGGTTTCCCTTCGTGCAGTTATAGTTTGGTGAACCCAGAATCTCCATTTCTTCCTTTTCTTATTTAGAAACATCAGCTCAATGTAAATAGATTTCCTGTGTGTATAGATACTATGTAATATGAGAACTGCAGTTATTTGAAAAATTATGAATTCCGAGTCGTCATTTTGCAGCATGCTTGGTGTGTATTATCCTCAAACTTTTTATTGGATTTGACCGCTGATTATTCTTCTGTCCCAGAGATCGCTGAGCCATATCATTACGGCTGCAGCCGAATGCTGTTTTACACTCTCTCTGCTTCATCACAGACATTTCTACTGGACCATCCTCCACCAGCTTCTAACTGCTCTTACTTTTTGACAAAGAAAAAATTTTAATCATTGCAGTTTCTTTACTTTGGAAGTGGAGCCCAATTTATTTTTGGCAGCTGAAAGAAAGAAATTATTTTGCCTGATGGATCACAGATTTAGTTACAAGTAGATTTTCATGTCAGTCTGTCTCTATTTTACAGGGAGGGATTTAAGGTATGCTATCAGCGCAGCCACGGTACTCAGCAGATAAATCCTAATAACTTTAGTGACCCCCGGTCTGACCTTTCCTCTAGTGCAGGTCAAGGTTTTGATTTATCCTTTGAAATATGTCAAAATCTATTATTGGGTGGATTGCAGATGGCATTTGGTGTAGCTCGATAAGGAGACTAAGAATGGCATTGTACCTTTTAATAGTTTGAAGACCATGGAGTCAAATCCCCGTGGGCTTTATTTTATTTCTGGTTTTTGGTATCATCGTGTGCTTGTAAAAAAATTCTTCATTTCTCATTTTAAGCGTGACTGGCCGCGATGCACTTTCAGAATTTTAATATAGACTCATTAACCTTGACGTATTGTGTTAGCTTTGTTAACACAATCCATTCTGCTGTAACAGCCCAAGCTGGGCACGTGTGGCAGGACTGCAGCTTGTCATTTCTGTTCTGCATTTTTAGCTTCTATATTTGGAAAGGAAATCTCGTCTGGGCTGCGGTTCCCATTCGTGACATTGCTCTGTCAAAGAGGTCGCTGACAAATGTTTCACAACTGTCTCTGCCACCGAGGAACATGGGGAGAGCAATTTACTACGCTCACCACTCCCTCTAATCTTCAAAGGATGCTGTTAGTGCAGCGCTTGCATCGCTCCCCGCGCACAGTTTATCTGGCCCATCCTGCCAGAGAGTGTCAGGTGAAGTAGTAGATTGTGTCAAGTGAATGCCCCCCTCCAAAAAAAGACAGCACTTAAAATATTGATGCTGTGATTGATTTTGTTTCTTAATGCTCTTTACCAGTTTTTTTTAAAAGAGCAAGTGGGGGAGCAAATATGGCGATTTCCTCTCCGTATCTGCGTTATGCCAGGCCGCAGGGCTGCGGGCTGTCAGGCCAGTTCGGATGGGGATCAGCTGCGTGGCGGAACCCGATGAAGCGGCGGCGTACAGCGCTGTAGCCACCCAGCGTTTTCTCTCCAGCCTTAAGGGATCAAAGTCAGAACTCCAGCAGAGCAGAGTAGCTGTAACTACAATGCATCAATGGCAGCGCTCATCTTCGCCCAATTGTAAGGTGGTTCAAAGGGGAGCCGAGCTCCTCGGATTAGATTGTGCAGCCGTCGGTGGGGGTGGGGTGCAGAACGGAGGTGTAGCATCGAGACGGAAGAAGAGACAAAAGAGTGAGAGATACAAGTGGGATGACAGAGGGTGTGGGTGGGGGGTGGCTGGCACTGAGAGCAGAACAGAGTGGAGGAAAGGCAGAGCCAAACTTGTTCCCTTCTCGTGCCAGCACATTTCATCCCATTGTCCACCCCCCCCCATCCTATTTTCAAAGCACTTTGCCAGTCACAGTCCACAGCCCAGATGAGGCTTTGGGCCACTAGTCTGGAAGAGATATAAGGCAACTGAAAATCCTCCTGCCAAGTCTGCGATACTGGATTTGCCAAAATTGCCGCTGTATTATTTTTCCAGTTTTATTTTTGGTTAAGCAAACGAGGGCGCTTGGACTGTTCCCTCGCGTTGATATTTGAGTTTAGAGTAACAGGTCAGTGCTCCGTTAGAACTTCATTGATTAGGTCAGTTTGTTTAGACCAAGGATCTCCAACTCATTTGACCCTAAGTGGGCCGGACCAGTGAAGAAATGTAACTAAACATTTAATCCCTGAGATATCGAAATATAAGAAAAAAACTTCAACAATATTTTTTCTTAGTTTTTCTACATGATTAAAAAAAAAAATTCTGTAATTTTCCTAATTTATTTCTTACACAGAAAAAGAATGTTTCTGTCAAATGACAGGAAATATTATTAAGTTTGATTCAATTTTATTTATACAGCGCCAAATCACAGCAACAGTCACCTCAAGCTGCTTTATATTGTAAGGTAGATCCTACAATAATACAGAGAAAAACCCAACAGTCATATGACCCCCTATGACCAAGCACTTTGGTGACAGTGGGAAGGAAAAACTCCCTTTTAACAGGAAGAAACCTCCAGCAGAACCAGGCTCAGGGAGGGGCGGGGCCATCTGCTGTGATTGGTTGGGGTGAGAGAAGGAAGACGGATAAAGACATGCTGTGGAAACATCCGTTTGTTGTAAAAGACAACAATAAATAAAAAAAACCCCAGAAATGTATTTAGTAGTAGAAGCTGCAAAACTTATTAAAGTACAATGAAAAGTCCAAAATTGACGACACCCTGTCATGGTCCTGGGTGGTTAGACCCAGCATTTTGTGTTTAACATTGGTGTCGTCTGTATCTTGTTTTCTCAGTTCCTGGGGTTTTGGTTCTTGTGTTTAGTCCTTTTATCCCTACCTGTGTGTTCTGTTCGTGTCCCTAGTTTGTAAAACAGTCTGTGAATTTCCTGTTTTACTCTGAAGGTCTGTGTCTCGTTATGCCCATTAGTTTCAGCTGTGTCCACCCCTGCGTGTCATTTCTTCATTACACGGTGTGTGTCTGCCTCTGCTCGTCGTTGCTCCGTCTGTGTAATTTGGTAAACGTCTCTCCGCTCTCCCTGTGTCACCTCCATATGTTTTTCCCTGCGTGTTCTGTGAGTTATGGTTTCGGGTTTTGTTTCTTACTCGTTTTCCCAGTTTAGGTTTATGTTTAGTTCTGTCCGCACTTTTGTTATTTTCACCACTAAAGCTCCCTCGCATCACAGCAAGTGCCTGCATTTTGGGTCGTTTCACACAAACACCACACGACTGCAGCCGTGACACATCTTTGCTTCCCAAAACTGTTTAGTGGGCCAGCCCGGATACTTCCCGGGGCGATACTGGCCCCTGGGCCTTATGTTTCACACCCCTGATGTAGATGAAAAACTGTATTCTGCTAACAAACACGTCACCATTTAAAAATAACAAGAAAAACAGCAGCATTTTAATTCAAGCACCCATGCAGGAGCCAACACGCCTCACCCCTCGTCTTTGTTCACTTGGCAGGTATTTGTAAATGATTCTGTATGTTAAATTGAAATAGCATGGCAGCTCTGCAGGCTCTTGTGAGGTGGTGATGAATGCAATTAGTTTCACATCACTAATGCATAAATAATGACTCCCTGTTGGAAGGCAGCGAGTGTCCTCTGTCAAAATGCTGTCGTACGCTCTGGATCTCTTTCTCCTCTGAGCTCGTTCTTATTCTATCGGCTAATAGAGATTGTCATTATAAATGAGTAACACTGTTCCTTGTGCTACTAGCTCTCGTCTCTGGCTTTGCTTCATTGTAAGTTTATGTAAAGTTGGTTAATGTTGTTGCAGCCTGTAGACAGACGTCCACTGAATGTTACGGGTTGGAGTCGGTTTGATAAGCAAGCGATGACACTCGGTTTGGATCAGGAAACAAAGTATGAACACATGTCGAGTCTGTTTATTCACCATATTTCACTAAATCAATCAGGACAATTTATTTATTTTTTTGGTGCGATTCCACATTTCTCAATCAAACCTGCAACTTGTAATCTGAGGTTTCTTCGTACAGAACGAGCGAGATCTCGCTGCTTTGATTTGATCCCCGATCAAAGTACGCTTCACTTTGTCTGAGCTTTCCCACTCACTCTCTTTCTTCCACTTTTGAAACACACTTGGAGAACACAACGAGGTTTACAGGCTCACATGTTGTAGTCTTATTACTTACTCAACACGGTGACAGCAGCTGTTCTGTGTTTGGGTGTGGTTACCAATCGCATGCGTTATGTGCCTGCGTGCAGCTGAACTGTCCGAGCCAGGATTGGTTATGCAGTAATCACACTAGGCTTGGACATGGGGGGATGTTAACGTCATAACTGTCAGCCTCTTGACTCAAAGAGGGCCAAATCTGTCGTGCACCGTCGAGACATGAGGTGTGATCAGAGAAGCAGAAGTATCCGGTTTAGTCGTGATGTTCCCTCAGCAGTGATAGTCAATGTTGGGAAGGTTACTTTTAAAATGTATCCCACTACAGATTACATGCCCCAAAATGTATTTTGTATTTGTAATGTTACTTATTATATTATTGTGCTTTTTACAACCACATGAATGTCCTACTGCTGTGTGATTTATTACTATTACTGAAGGTTACTCTCCACACCAACACCAACCAGATGTTTAAACCTTAATATAAATGAGTAACAGTAGGTGGACATTAGGTAAGGCTGCACTTTTTGCAGCGACCTCATATAGAAAACTATTCCGCGCGTAGATAATAAAGGGACCTCTGGCTAATACGTCGGGTTCGTGTCGGCTCGTAGCTGAAAACTAGCTTTGCTTTGTTGTCTGGGTCACATTTGCTAGTGAGAGACAGAGAGAGGCGTTGAAAGGCTCCAATGGAAGTTATTGTTTCAGAGGAAAACAGGAACACGGCGTACAGTCGAGTCTTAACAGCTTACTTACAGCTGGGCTCGTCAGGCTCTCTGTTTGGCTGCAGTGGTTATTATTATATTTACATGCTTCCAGCTCCCGTTTCTGCTCCGTGACAGCTCCTACTTTTCCTTTCTCTCCTCCCTCGCTCACAGACACATCACGGGTATGACAGTCCATCCTCCCCAACACTGGTGATAGACCATCTGTTTATTTCAGTTCTGATCAGTTGCAGTATTTGTGATCATGTCACAAAGCTCAGACTTGGGCAGAGAGCAAACGTCACATCAGCTTTGTGATTTTTAGAAACTGTTTCATGTGAGGTCTTCAAACTGCTTTAAATAATATGTGGATGTGTTGAAAATGTGAACTGTGATGTCTTCTGCATGTTTGACGTGAATGCTTAATGACTGAAAAGAATAAAAACGTTGAGTTTGTGCTTTTTACTCGCTTCGAGGTTACTGAGAGATATTTTATTGAATTATCCATAATATACATAACTGGCAGCAGGAGACTCGCCCAATCTAATGACAGCTGACAAAAGACGATGATGAGCAAATTGTGAAGTGGAGGCTGACAGTTTTCATAAGCACTTGTTGTTTCCTAGCAACATGCTGTAAACCAAATTTATTACCTGAGTGTATGACATATTTCTGTTATGTTATTTTGAAACAAGAAAACGCTTGAGCTGAAATCTGACAGCTTGAATTTATTCAGCATTCAGTGACAACCGGAGGAGGCGGGAGGAGTTTAAAAAGTAGAAAACAACAGTAAAAGACAGAATTGGACTTGTTTAATTCAGTCATCATCAGCCTTTTGATTGGGACAGTGTTGATCTACAATCATCTGATTCCCCAAACATCATAACACACAGCTGCTGAACAACATCATTAGCTTACGGCGCTGTCAGTTTCAATCACATTTTCCATGTTGTCTTCTGGATTTGATTTTCCAACAGCACAGCTCATAGCTGGTGCTCACAGCCAACTTTCAAATCTCAGTTAATGTAGCCTTTCATCATCAGCTGCATCAATTCTGCTTTAAGAAAAAAAAACATTCAGACAACTGACAAAAAACTGCTTAAAAAATATTTTAATATTTTACATGACCTACTTTCAAGCTGGCAACTTGAAAGTGCATGTCTGCAATCTTCAGGACAAGAAGCTCATAAAATCAGTAACAGATTGAATGTAAATAAGAAGCTTGTAATCAAGGTTGGAATAATTATCACAGACTGTACAGCCCAGAGCTGTTACATTTCCCCTCAGGCAGGTCCTTCAATGTTGAGGTTTCTCATATCGTGTCATGCAAACTGTGCTTAAGAGTTGTCCACAGCATTGGACATGATACAAGCGCCTTTGTGAGGAACAGCCAGCAACCTCCCAGCACCACTGCCTGGGTAAAATCAGTTGCAAAGAAGGTGCTGTGCCAAAAACCCTACATGGATGCTTTGATTGCTAACAGAAGGAATGGTCTCTACATGCATGGTTCCCACCGGTGTGGGGGGGCTTTGCTATGACAGTGTGAGGATTTATTCAAAATTGAAGATGCAGAGAACCAGCATCCTGCAGAGACATCCCATCAACTATCACTTGGAGTTCTATTAAATATTGAAGTAAATATTTTCATCTTTATCTAATAATTCATTCCTAGTTTTATATCTCTTGGAGATATATCTTTTATATACTTATACTTGCACCATGGGGGGCTTGGGGTGAAACAGCATTTCGATGCGCTGTGTACTGTGTTTACTGTTGTACTGACAAAGATCTTGAAATCTTGAATCTTGAAATAATATAAAGAGCTTGAACTGGCGCTATCATAAAAATGTAGGTAAAACAGTAACTGCAATATTGTTGCAAAGAGTGTTTGCTTCAGGATGGTGTAAAAAAACAAACAACCTCCTTATATGGAAGATCCTGATACAAAAGTTGAAATATGTGATTCAGTGGACAACAGCACCCACCGTTTATCTTGAGGCTATTCTGTAAGCAGTTTACCTTAAAGTCCTATTGTGTCGGCTTCAACCTCAGGAGATATTAGTCAGAGTGATGTTGGTCTGACTCAAGCAAAAGCCTCTGTCCTCTTATCTGTCAGTTCAGGTGTCCCATGAAACGGAGCTTTGAACAGATCCTATCTGCACTGCTGAGAGTCGTAAGGAAATAAAGGTGTAATGTTCTTATATCTCAGTCCCTGATCACAGTGACCTGCCTCGGGGGAAATGTGCAGTGTAAACAGTTGCAGATACTTAACAAATGCAAGGCTATACTGTGCAGTTCTTAATTAATTTCCTTACTCCTAAAACAGGTTTCTAGTTCTCCCCCTCTGCATTAAACAGGATAGAAATGTTTTATTACTGCGGCCGTTTTTTCTACCTGTTTTATATATATAAAAACATTAACCTCAAGCCTCACGATCTTTCTTTGGTCATGGCCTACATTTAAACAGGTCTTGAAATCGCTATTGGACTCAACAATGATGGGCTTGCCTCGAGCCAAAAAGCAAGAAGTCTCATTAAATTTCACAAAATAAGCCCCGAACACTCAACCACGAACACTGCATTCCTCCCGCACAACAGGATGTTCTGCCAACAGCTAAAATTGGAAATGCACATTGGACATGGTTGAGTAAGATAAAGCTTGTGTCTGTAGAATTAAAACTTCTCCAGTCTCACCTCTTGACACGAACTGGCCCTGATCTACCCGATGGCCTTAAATATCCACACCACGGGGGCGTGTGCCACTCGTAAAGTTAAGCACAGACATCAGAAACTGCAGCCAGATGTTCTCAAATGTCACCTGCCTCCTGCTGAGGAGTTAGCTCCTGTGATTGGCTGAAACACAGAATTAGACGTATTACAGTTTGACATCCCAGCCTTCATGTTCTCCAAGATATAATTAGTGCAAAATCCCTCAAAGCCACACATGCATATACACCGCCCCTTCCTTTCGTCTACCCCACCACCGACTCTGACTAATTTATTAATGATAAATGTACTTCATCTAAACTCTGACAGGATGATTAATGTGAGTCAGAATATGAGTATGTTTCACGCATGGAAGATTTTAGCTGTGTTTTTTTTCTGTCAATATGACTAAATGACAGTTCCCCCTTGTATCAACAAACATAGCGGTTTACCTCCTCTAGCCTTTGTTAGCAAGATATAAGGCCGTCCGGGGGATTTGCGGTGCTCATTACTATTCAAACCCAGCAGCTCCTGTTCCTTCCCTTCATGTCTGTGCACGTTAGGCAGAGTCAGATGTGCAATTTGCTCGGCTGGAAGCCATATTTTGTTTGCCCTTGAATGTGCATTTTCTAATGTCAATTATTTTTAACTTCAAAAGAAGCCACAATCCAAGTTCATTTTCTGCTACGCCAGCGGTAGCGGGCCGCACTCTTTTTAGTGCGCAAGTAGCTGCCTCGTCAGTGGTCCACGCCATTTAGGGGCGCAGACGAAAATGTCAGGACAGTTATTGTTTTTCGAGCAATACGAAACAACCATGGCTTATTCGGAGTTTTTACAAAGCATACAGCTCGGCTCACTTGGGACCTAACAGAGGACAGGGAGGCATTGTGCTGAGTGTGCAGCGCTGATGTAAATCCAGCGCTGAACCTGACGGTGAAAAGTCGGCGTAGTCAAATGCATCATTACTGAATAATGAGGATGCATGCGCTCTGCTCGCTCCACAGACACCTTCAGCAACATGACAAGTAGCCACAGTTGCTACACTAATGTTGTGCTTTAAATTGAAGGTGGAGGACGGCTGAGCTGTTACTTACAGTCTTTACTAAAGGCCTGACTTATATCTGGCAGTTAATTGATTGCCGCTATTTTTCTGCACTCTAAAAAATGATTATAAATATGTTAAAATCAATAATTTGGAGTAAAATGTAATGAAATACATAAAATCAAAAGGTTTATTTTATTGGTATAAACTAAACGTATCCTTGAAAATGTGTGATGATAGTATCTAAGACCATTTTACCATTTCTAATTTACAGGTACAAGTTACATACTGTAGCAGGCTGGCTTGACAAAGCCTAAAACCCCAGTCGGAGATAATGGATATCATGCATGATGCTGGTTATCCATCCATCCAGTTCATGGTTGCAGACGGGCTGCTGGAGCCTATCACAGCTATACAGGTCACCGGCCAATCACAGACCGTGGTTATCATCTTTCTCTATTATCCCAGACTCTCTGTTTCCGGCTTCTGCTTATTCCACATAAATATGAACCCATCGAGTGTCACCTACTTCAGTCACAGGAACAGGTTATAAGGGGGGTTGTGAAAAATATTAAAAATTATTCAGGCAAAACGCAGGCAAATAAGGCAAGAGAGCGAGGCTGCAGAAAACTGTTAATCTTGCGAGTTGATGGGTGAATACATTTATTTTACCCCTCAGTGCGCTCTCGGTGCTGCAGTTTATTTCCAATGTGACAGCTGCACATTAAAGCACTTAAAGCTGGTACATTTAAACATAATACTTAAGAAGTGCACTGAGCTCTGACACGGCATGATGACGATGTTGAAATCACTTCAGTTTTTAGCCTCATAAAAGTTAAATAATTTTCTAAATTGAATATCCTCTGTGGACTTTAGCCTCAATGTACAAAGCTAAACTGTTAATCTCGCTTTGCAGTTTGGCATTTGTGGGAATGCTATTAAATGCTATTAAAACTGGGACTTCCTGCTGTTTAGCTCATCAGTAGCCTGTGTGTTTCAGATCCAAATACTATACAGGGTCTGAGTATTAAGGTTGATGCTTTATTAGGGATCTAAAACACTGTTTGCTATCAAATTATTCTCTCCTATAGTTTCTGCTTCGTTCTGACTCTGTGCTCTTCTTTTTCTCTTTCCCCTAAACCGACACAGCATATGGCCCCGCCCCTCCCTGAGTCTGGTTCTGCCAGAAGATTCATCCCAGTAAAAGAGTTTTTCCTTCCCACCATCGCCTCTGCTCATAGGGGATTTACAGTACCTTATAGTAAGTATATATATATAGCAATTTGGCACTATAGAGGCTAACTTTCATTAAGCTGAATTAGACAAACTCTCCCATGTTTTCATAAAGAGTAAGTCCTTAAACGTTTACACTGCTGGTCAGTACAATGTTATGCAGAATACGTGAATTCAATTCAGTTCAATTTTATTTATACAGCGCTAAATCACAACAACAGTCGCCTCAAGGCGCTTTATATTGTAAGGTCGACCCTGCAATAATACATACAGAGAAAAGCCCAACAATCACATGACCCCCTATGAGCAGCACTTTGGCGACAGTGGGAAGGAAAAACTCCCTTTTAACAGGAAGAAACCTCCAGCAGAACCAGGCTCAGGGAGGGGCGGGGCCATCTGCTGTGATTGGTTGGGGTGAGAGAAGGAAGACAGGATAAAGACATGCTGTGGAAGAGAGACAGAGGTTAATAACAGATATGATTCAATGCAGAGAGGTCTGTTAACACATAGTGAGTGAGAAAGGTGACTGGAAAGGAAAAACTCAGTGCATCATGGGAATCCCCCGGCAGCCTACATCTATTGCAGCATCACTAAGGGAGGATTCAGGATCAACTGGTCCAGCCCTAACTATATGCTTTGTAAAAAGCAAAGTTTTGAGCCTAATCTTAAAAGTAGAGATAGTGTCTGTCTGGCCAGGCAACATACTCAAGAAAGCTGACTGCAGAGTGAGACAGTATATAAAGAAGGAAAATCAGCTCCTCGGTCTTTTTTACAGCTTTCTCAGCATTATAATATGTCCATGAATGAGCCAGTTTCACTGAATTCTTTAAGAAATTTTCAAAGAAAAAAATGCAGTGAGAAAATAAAACGACTGAAAAAGTTTGGAGCTCTTTGGAGAACGTGTGCTGTGTTGACGTGCAGAGCTCATTCTGGAAACACCCACTAATAACCGAAACAAAACCTGATCAGTGACACAATGTTTTGATTAGCTTTTCACATTCTGCGTGCTGATTGCACTTACATCATCAGTAAATAACAAAAAAAAATAGTATAAGAAACCCGAGTAAAAGGCTGGCCAGTGCAGCTCGGCGTGTCTAAGATGATGCGTTTCCAGAAAGTTACCTCAATAAAACAGCAGGGAAAATGTTGCCTGTCATCTCCATACTTGGCATAAATGAATATGCTGGCACACGAGGTGATAACTTGTTAATAATGCTCGCTGGGCATTGTTAGGCAGTGGGTTTTTCCACTGTTCAAAACCAATTAGACGCGATTCAGGAATGGCTGTTTTCTTTAAACTGTGGGAAACTATCAGGATATCAACAACTCGACATTTTACACGTTTACATGAAACGGAAAGGAAACGTTTGATTACGGGACTGATATTTAGAACAATTTGCAACAATTAAACGTTCCCTGTAACAACCTCCAGAAATGCCTGGATTTTTCTTCATGTCTGGAGGATTCAAATATAAACAGGGGTCACAGACTGCAGCCCGAGTGCACTAAAAGGGTCTGGCGTTCATAACAGGACGTATTATTTTCGAATGTTTTTCCCACTGAAGGCCAGACGCATTGTGAATATAAGTTGGTATTTGATATACTCAGAGGGGCGCACTTCCTGGGGGGAGAAACATATGACAGTGTTTCATTTTGAAATGAAAAAGTTCCAGTGAACGGGGGGAAAAAATACCCCGGCGTACACGGAGGACGGCGAATATCACATTTTTGACGAAACGACCTTTCCTTTGATGGTTGCCTCGGCTGTGAGACGCTGCTCTCACACGCGCGTCCTTCAAGGTAGAGCTGGAAGTCTTTGGACGACTTCTCAAGAAAATGAATCAGGCGACTTAATGTTCAACTTGCCTTTTATACACATCCTGTAAGATGTGCTTAAACCTTTGCCCTGATTATACAGCTTAAAACCTGCTCTGGCATTTATGTGCTTTTCTAATCGTGTTGATCAAAGCTCTTCTTCTGCTCTTACGTGTTCACTGGATCTTCTGCTGTGACTGAAAACAATCACATTGCTTTAGCAGTTTTGCATTTAGGGGAGACCTACAAATACATTAGAGGTAAACATAATTATCTGCTCCATAGTCATTAAAGAGGAGAGCTGATGGACTCTCACAATAACTAATAACTAAATTACTTCATCATCAGCTTAAGAAAGCTCATGTTTTAGCCTCCACTGAGCATTGATCACAAACAATATATTAGTGCTTTGCAGTAATAAGAATGACAGTGAAGGTTGCATTACTGATGGTAGAGAGCACTGAGCTTTAATGTGCAGATCTGAAATCCCAAAACATTTTCCCAGAAAGGTTTTACGAGTAACAGAAAAACAGAGTTTGTAGATTAAATAGCTGCAATTAAAGCCGGCGTGACCCGGAGAGACTTTTGATCAGATGAATGGAAAGCCGAAAGTGAAACAAAGTGCAAGCAAACAACTGAAAAACATGTACAAGAATATTTGTAATAATAATTGGATTAATGTGCATTAGTGTAATTAGACTGGAATATTGAAATTAATAACTGCGTGAGAATTTTATTACTGGTGTCAACAACATACCAGGCTGACTTTATCAGCAGATCTCAGTTATTTTTTTCTCAAGTTAAAGCTTTTCTCTGTAAAATCGATGGTGTCTGTATTTGGGATGTTTGTGATAAGATGATTTCTTACATCTGTAGTCTTAAACATTACTTAATAAACCAGCTTTGAGCCCGGAGTGGAGCCCATTTGGAGTTTTATGCTTCAGTCCAGCCCACAAATTGAAAAAGGAACGAAGAAGCAGCTTAGCTCTCCCATTCCTGCGGTTTTATTATTGCCATCAGTCTGCTTGTCTCACTAAGGTTTCAGTCTCGCAGGCTTCAGACCAGCCAGCAACCACGAGGGAAATACATGTAATCTCTGACCAGATGGCTCCAGGTGAAATCAGCTGCATACAGGATGCTGCACCAAGAACTTGCTGCTCAGACTGCAGCAGTCACTTGTAGTTTTCATGGAAGATGCCAAAGTAAAAGTTACCAAAAAACAAAACATGCATCTTTGATTTGAAGACATCAGGTCTCAGTGTTTGCAGAGAAACTCCATTCTGCTGTGGAAGAACACACCGACCTCCTGTGACCAAAGCAATCACAGAGAGGTTTTACTTGTGACCAGTTTCACCTGCCAGCTAGTTGCATGACACTCATTTTTCAGTGACATGTCTCTACACTGGTCAGACTGGGCCCTTACATCTGTCTGTGGCCTCGACTCTTCGCCTTCTCTCAGCATCAGACTGCATTAAATGTTACTAAACAATCAGCTCCATTATTTAACTAAAAAGTCTTTTACGTGCAAACATTTAACTAGATATCAGCCAATCGGTTTCTTTATTCCTTCTGAAGCTGCTGAACATCTGGATATCGTGCAGAGTCCATCCATCACTGCATTAGCTTTAATTTATACGTTTTGTTTATGCTGGCGTCCTGCCTGCCCTCTCAGCAGTCCTATCCTCCTTCTTTGCCATCATCACTCTCTGCAGAATATCGTGAAGTTTGTTCCTCAAAGGCAATAAAACTATTTGCAGTAATGAAGTAAGTATTTCACTTCTTCAAATGACTTTTGAGGCAAATATTGTTTTGCACCGAGCTACACGATAACAAGCTATTTGACTTTTATGGGCATTTTTCTCGATAACAGGTTGACTTTGACATATTCAATAAGAATTACTGGACTTATCTTCTTGGCGTGCCCTCTGGAACAACTCTGTACAAAACGAACACGTAGCCTCCTCTTACAGCAGATTAACAAAAGTCAGTGTTAAATCAAATCTGCCTGTTTTTCTTTATGATCAGAACTGTGGGTGAACAATTAGACAGGACAAAGCAGCGGCCGCTGTGCTACATCTGACTCCGACACTAAATGCCGCTTCTGAAATATGAATCGGGCCACAGGAATGCACAAATAAGGAGAGGAGCTAATCAAACAAGAGCAGAACCAACAGGATTATCACAACCTGACACTGCAGTCCAACATAATGGAAATATCGCTGCAAATATTTCCTTCCAGTTTCATCCTGTGCCAATTCATAAATACCAGAAAAAGAACCTTATGATAATCTTTGCTATAAACCTGTGTAATCCATCACTAAAGGTCTTTCATGTTTAAAAGGATAATAGGGGTATATCGGCTAATATCCCTCCTTAATTAGTCGACCACGCAAAACATATATTTCACGCTGATGAGTCGTTTGTATCCAGAGATGGTTTTGAACGTGCGTCTCGGCGTGACGCTTTAATGAAAGCGTTCTAATTACTGACAAAGAGCAAAGGTTTTCAACAACAACAACAAATCTTTTCTTTGGCAGCGTCTTTTTGAAGCACTTTTTTATTTTTAACTTGGCTTTTTCACACAAACTCATTTTTGGTGTAGAAAGAAAAACAACCTGCGATAAGCGGCGAATAAAGTGAAATTCAAAGTCGCGAATCGGACCGCGTGCTCTAAGATCTCGGGGATTAAAGCCGATCGTCCTGTCAGGCTCGAATCATCGAGAGAGCAACAAAGAAAAGCAGCCTCCCGCTAAACGCCGTGTTCGACGGTGTAACAGCTACAATAACCACAGACAAGACAACGGTTCTTCTATTCTTTGTCTGTCTTTTCACCTTCAGGCTGTCAGT
The DNA here is from genome assembly GCF_018398535.1 of Haplochromis burtoni. Classification (NCBI taxonomy): domain Eukaryota; kingdom Metazoa; phylum Chordata; class Actinopteri; order Cichliformes; family Cichlidae; genus Haplochromis; species Haplochromis burtoni. The sequence continues at coordinate 1,471,956 of NW_024582383.1, read as the reverse complement.
GTAACCATTTCTCTGACCTCCACATTATTATTCTTGAGTCCGGGGCTGGCTGGGAAACTCTAGGAGGGGAGAACTCCCCAAGCAGACAGCCTTGAGGTGCCAGAATTACTCCACTTGAGCTGCTCAGAAAACTTTGGGTAGTACTTGGCAGCTCTTAGTCAAATCAAAATGTAGCAGGTACAGATTTTATTCACCCACACGAGTGGAAGCGCACACAAAACCACATGCTCGGGCTCACACATGCACACACGCACTTACTGGCTTAAATGGAATCTTTAATGGACTTTAAGGGTCATCAGCGGCTGGCTGCGCGAGATAGCATCTGTGCTGCAGCTATGACACCACTGGGACGACTGGGGCGGCAGTGGAATCAGACTGGCCTAATCTTCCCGCAGGACTGACGCTATCGGCCGGCTCATCTCTGCTGAGAATGAGATCCCTCTCTCGACCTTCACCAGATCTTTATCGCGCCTGCACACAAAAAAAAAACGAGTGTGTGTCAGAGCTTGTGGACTGGCAGCTCTCAGCGAGTCGGTGAATGTAGAACTGCAGCGCCTGTGTGAGCTCTGGAGACTTTTAGAAAACCTGTCAAAGGCTTTTTGAGTTTGAAAGAATTTGTGTGGGGGCGCCTGTACAGGCCAACTGGAATGCTGCTGTTGCCCTCTGCACTTTAATTGCCTGATTTTTCCAATCACCACATAAAGCTTTGAAGCCCAGAGGAGCACAGAAAGCTTGCAGCTTAATGTGGTTGGATTTTAAGGGGAAATGTTTTTTTCTTCTTTTTGGAAACAAGCACATTTACATTCTTATCAAGAGCTCGATGAGAAGATTGATTACACTCTGTTGATGAACGTTTGTGCTGTAGCTCCAGCCAGATGATGGTTAGTTTAGCTCAGCATATGAAGTGGAAGCAAGAGGAACTTTAGCATTTTATCTTTCACATCAGTTACTTTTAGCTGATTGGATGTGACCATGAAGGAGGGTTTTTCCTGCAGGGAGAAACTCACAAGTCCTGAGATTTTTTTTATAAGTAGTGCTCAGATCCTTCAGAATATTTTTTGATAAACCAGTTTTGTTCATTCTGTTTGCATTTACTCAGGAACAAAATAACCGTTTTCTTTAAATTGCAAGTTATCAGCTAAATATGCTTCAAAACTAACAGTGTGGGATTGTTGAATGAAAAGTACAGTGAGGTGAAGTCCAGTGTTCTCACTCAAAGAAATGAACAGTCTCTACTTTTACTAATAGTTTCATTTTAGTGGAGAGAAGCAGAATATCAACCAAAAATCCTAAAAATAGACATAAATATATGACTTAAAAGGTTTAAATGGATTTGCACGTCACTGAGTGAAGTAAGTATTTGATCTCCATGGAAATCATGACTTAGGGTTAGGAAGCACAGCAGTAAAACATTTCTTGGAGGTCGTCACCGGGTTCATTTTAGACTTTGGCTCCAGTCTTTGCAGAAACTCTAAATCCTTCAGGTTTCTTGGCTGCTGCTTGTCAGCTCTGAGCTTCAGCTGCCTCCACAACCCAAAGCATGATGTGTCCACCTCCGTGTAGATGGTGTTGCTTGGGTCATACTCAGCACTTTTTCACTGGGCATGTACACGTGCCTTGTTGAGCAGGAAGACGTGTAGATGCAAGATTTCAATCCACTGCGGCGTAGTGTGGTACCAGTGTTGGTGTTGGTCAGTGTAGTCCCAGCTACCTTCAGATTAACAAGCTCCTCCTGGGCTGATCCACCACTTTTCTCATGATCATTCCTGCATCAGAGGGTGTCTGATATTCATTTTGAAATATAAAGGAGCACAAGATAGATGGTGTGCACATGCAACCTCTAAGTATCTTCCTATATTAAAACTGCCCGAATGTCTCATTTGCAAATATCCATAATCAATGAGAAACAGTCTTTCTGCTTTGCAGACGTGGTTCATTTTTCTAAGGATTTGTCACCGTTTGATCCAAGAATCAAAACACTGTTACAACAACATATGTTAATAAAGATAATTTGGCAGCATTTAAAATGCAATTATAAATGGCTTCTTGCTTTCTGTGTTAATTTAAACTAAACTGGAGCCACTACCAGCTCCAAATGCAGCATAGAGGCTCCATTCAAAGCTTCATTCACATCCATTGTGTTAAGGTTGCAGCGAATGAATCAAGGCCCGTGGCTGCTGTGGTCAGCGAGTGGAACAGTGTGTCTTTTGTAAAGCCGTCAAACCAACACTTAGACTCCAACTGAACTTTAGAACACAAGGTGATTGTGGCTGAAATGTGTTTCTCATTTGATCCGTTATAAAATATTACCACAGATTTCCAGAACAACTTCAAAAATCTTGGAAGGCTCTAAGATCTCAGATATGTGTAGCTTTTGTAACATGCTCAGTAACGTGAAAACTTAAGTATGCAAGAATACAAAACAAGGGAGTTCTTAACATCAACCACTCCCCAGAAATGAAGTGTGAATCACAGAAGCACTGTGTGAACGCAAACGTGACCACAGCTCTTAACTTTTGAATTCAGGTGTTTTAAGTTCCCTTTGCCACTGGTGTATAAATCAGACTCCTGATCATGCAGCCCCTCATTAGAAACATTAGCTGGAAGTGGAGTTACTGGAAATTCAACCACGGCGGTCCACATAAAGAGCAGGATGACTGAGTACGGCAGTGAATAGATCACCAAAGCTCTGCTGACTCAGTAACTGTAGAGTTACAAACCTCGTCTGTATTCGGCACAAAAACTTTCCTCTGAGAGTGAACGGAGGCACAGGGAATACGTGTGAACAAAGCTTTATTTACAGGTGGAAAACACAGAATGACAAATTAAACTATGAACTAAGAGCAAAGTGTGAGAGAGTCCAGACGGTGAAGCCCTTAGGCTGGCGTTTATACATGAACACTGTGGCGTGGGGCTAAGGGGATGGTGTGACAGGGAAGTGAAGCCAGTATACTCAGTCAGTGCAACGAGAGGAAACCGCTATCAGGTGGCGCTCCAGAGTGAGCCGCCGGCACTAACAATGGTTAGCAGAAGATCTGCTGAAGGGTGATTGCGAGCGCTTAAATGCCAGCAGCTTAATTACCCACAAGTGCAGCCAATACGCTGACACGCAGCGACTCCGCCCAGAGGGGGAGTCACCGGAACTCACCCAGACCATGACCATGAGAGCTTCGTGGCGTGGGTGTCTATGGTCAAGCAGCTCCTGCTGGTCGCACATATCAACACGGTGCTATGTGCGTGTCCACATCATAGATGGACATAACACCATGATGTCACCAGCTAGCTTGTGAAGCCTCAGGTTGAGTGTTTTCTCCACTGTCATTTTGGGGTTTTGAAACTGGAGGAGGGACTCAGAAATGTAGGGACAGTCTGCTAAACAACCTTGAATGATCAGCCAAAAACCAATGAGCACTCCTGGTTTACTTTCAGGCTCTAAAAGGTGCTGGTATGTTCTCGGGGAAGCTGTATCAGGGCGCGAAAAGAGACAAAAAGTTCGTAATAATAATTAAACTTGATGGCCGAGCTGCCAAAAACAAGCATGAAAAGAAGCGTTGCTGCATCTATTTCTGTAGTGTGGAAATAATATATTTCTAGGTGAGTTGTAGTTGAGTATGGGGGATGTAAGCAAGCAGTATGCCAGTGCTTCATACTTTACATAAGTAAACCCTACGCTACGTATTACTCTGACCAACATGAAAACACTGCACGCAGATGAGAATAAAAACTTGCCAGACGGCGGCCATCACCCTAACGGAAAGGAGTCAACCTTTGGAGTCACTCCTGAGACGGATCAGGAACAGGAAGTTTTGGAAGCGTTTATTTCCATTAAGAGAAATCTAGCTTTTGGCATCTTCACAAATATGAAGCTGGAATAATAACTGGTCTGTGTGAAACTGTGTGAAAGTACTCTCCTGACTTGTTGGAGATATATAGAGTCTGACTGCTGGTGTTAATATTCTGATCAGCATGGCAAACGTCGCCTTAGTAAGTACTCGCCATTAGCCTGTTTCACCTGCCTTTGCTTGTCTCGATACAACAAGATGAAAACGCAGAGATCATTTTCTTAAATAAAATCTTAACGAGCTTTCTGAATAGCAAGTATCACACTTTGAGCAGCGTGAAGCTTAAAATGAGAAACTGGTAGGAAGCAAATGTAATCAGATATACGTCTGCCTTTCTTTCCACAACTCAATCAATGCAGCACTCGATATAACACCGTCTATTTTTTATTTGCTTTTTTATATTACCTTAAAAAACTAAATAGACTTTTGTTTCTCGCGTCTATCACACGCAATAATGCACCTAAACTGTCAGATGTCACGTAAACCAGTCGTGCAGGACCAGCGATCGTATCATAATGACTGGAATTAGCAGTGAGTGGAACCACGATGCAGATTATCAAAACTGAATGAGGCCTTTTGCACAGCTGACAACAGGTGGCTGCTGATTTTTTTGTTTTGATGTGTAAAATGAACAATTAGACTTACAGACCGATCGATCGATCGAGAGCAGCTGCAGCTGGTGAAGAGGGAAATTGAAAAGTGCTAATCAGCAGCTCAACTGTTTAATTGTAGAAGTGAATGGGAAATCCAATTTGTGTTTTTGCTATTGTATCACAAACCACAGTCGACTGTGCTTTCTGCACCTGCAATGCTTGATTAAATTGTGCTTAGAACCTGAAACAAGCCCAAACAACATAAAAACAAAGCAGCCCTTTTAGAGGAGACACGATTTATGTGCCTGACATGAAATTAAATTGTGTTTGCTATATTGATACAGTTTAATTTTACGAACAATTTGCTATAATTCCACTTCGCCTGAGCCAGACCCGGTAATGTTTTCCTTTTTAAAAAGGCATTCGGTAGTTTAACTTATCCGTAACACTCACATTTAAAAAAAGACACGGGAGCAGCGGAAAATGGCACGAAAGCTCTGACATGATTCATTTGCAGCAGATTTTGGGAGGAAAAATTGTTTTTTCGTCTCAAATCATGCGCAGTATCCTGTTCTTAGTATGTTTGGAATTACAGATCAGAATTCATTTTCAGGGGAAAGAAACAATGGGCTCTCCTGTTGCTGTGGGATGATCTGTCCTCTACACTCAACACAAAGAGCTTACAGGATCACATGACTCAGCTCTGTTGCCTTTTATCACAGTGAGCCGCAGCAGAATCCATTATCTACCTTCTTCAACACCATCTATGACAGAATGGGAAGCAGAAGTAAGGAGAGGCCAAGAGGAATTACAGGAAGATTGGTTTTGATGGAAAGTCTCCCATACCGTGGCTGCATGTCACAGGTCTGTTTCCCTGATACAGACTCCACAGAGATCCTGTTAAAGCTACATGACGTGGATTTATCAAGCTGCGCTCTAAATCATTCACAAACATATGAGCAATATTCGCCCAAATGCAGCAAGTCTGTTGCAATCCACATATCAAAGTGGCGGAGCTTCTTCACTATCTCCAAATCTCCCAATGGGAGCGAGTTGTGCTTCGGATTGGAGGAACTGGAGGCAACATATAAAATCGACAGAGGGCAAAAAAAGAGGCCAAAAAAGAAAAAAGGCTACATGTTTTTAGCTAGTAGCTAGCAACATGGCTCCAAGCGATGTTGCTCTTTCAGTAGCGCTGTCTGGCCTAATGTTGGTCATTCACTCCAGCATTGACTGAAATATCCAAAATATCAGGTGGACTGAGAAACAATTTTGTGCTGTTATGATGCAAGAGGACAAAGACAGCACATACATTGGATCTCACCTGGTTAACTTGTTGAATTATTGATGAATCCTTAATTTACTTCACTTAGCATCAGCAGCCTTTTATTCATCGCTCTGACTCGAAGGACTGTTGCTCTTTCCGTTCGTCCACAATACTACACTGAAATTTAATTTTCTACCAACATTTATAGTTCGACGGGACAAAACATTAGGCACGCAAAAAGGCCTGATATGAAAAACTGCCATGAGGAGAACAATTAACCTGGTTCTTGTTTTTCACATCAGTCAGGTCCATATTTAACCAAAAACCTTAAATGAAACACGTTAGCACTGGCTTCATATTTTATTGTGGGTTTGTTTTCTTAAAGGACTGACACCAAGTTCATACAGATAGTTCAACTGACATTAACATAGCTCACTCTTGTCAGTTAAGGTATTAAGAGAGTATTATCCTCGAGCAAAACTTACAGTTTGCCACTGAAACCAACACAAAACATGTATTTCTAATGAGGTGTGTTTTGAAGGCGCACTCCTCACAGTCTTACAACCATATAGCACCATATAACTGCCAGCAACCACTCACCAAGTTTTTCTGGTCCCTGACTGTCTCTTGGCCTGTGTGAACAAGGATTTAGCCATTTAAATCTTGCTTGCTTTTGCTAGCAATCTCCAGCAATCACTTGTAATCAGTTATACTCATTTTTTCCTACCAAGCATGTTTAGGTGACTGGTCCAAAGCTGCAAATTTCCCCCCATGCAGGTTGGGCAAATCTATGTTGCCCTGCATTGGTGGTTGCTTGTTGAACCCCTCCACCACCCCATCATCCACCTATAGGCTCTGGGGGAGTGATGGCTCATAATTCCCAAATTTTGTAGCACTTTGAGTCAAAGTCGTAATCCCACGGGATCCCACTGTAATGACATAAAGCGACATATTTAACTGATTGTGGTAGAATTAAATAAATCAAACCCAACAAAAAATCGGACTCTGTCTTCTCAGATATCTAAATGAGATTTGGTTTTCAAATGAAAGTTCAAAGCATGCAATTTTATCTTTAAACTTCTAGTTAAAGTGTCCTAAGAGATCGTGGACAGATCGCTTATTTCCAGAGAGACAAATGATACCCACACCTCCACAAACCCCACCGAGCCAGACCCCTGCACACGGAAACAGACTCGGCTTGCTGTGAGGAGGTCAAGCTGCTAGCATGAGACACATGTGTTTTATGTCCAACTGCTCCCACTGCAATCTGCATTTCTGTTTAACAGCGTCTGAACTGAACTAAACTTTCACTTTTGAACCTAATTTAACTCATTTATAACTTGGACACCTTCAGACCTCTAATCTACAGTGTGTCCACATGTAAATGGACCTTGTTCAAGTTTTACTTGTCAAATAAAGCTCAACCTTGTTCAGACATCTGGGAAAGTCGTCTCTTCAGTGTCTTTTTCACTGTTTTTGTTGGGTGGTATACGAGCGTATCATCTCAGTCATTTCATGCATTAGGGCTATATACACATCTATATGTGGTCCAAAACAGACAGCCATGAAATGGATTAAACATAGCTTGGATTACTTTTGTAGTTAAATAAATGACATGACCGGGAGACGAGCAGAGGTCAGTGGATGTCTGCTGCATGGATGTCAAGATTAAGGAAGTTTTAGGACGTTGGTTACATTGGCTTTGCTTTCACTGAACCCACGTGTTGCCTGAAATGTAAATATGTGTTAGAATATTATACACACAGCTTTGAGTCCTAGTTTAATCGGGACTTCTGATAACTCCCTTTACCTGCTTTAGTTTGCGTACAGTCCTGGGGAGAAACAAAACATGAAGAATGGAGGGATATTGCAGAAGCAGTCTGGAGAATAATGCACTGAGTACACATATATAAGATGTACAGGACTGAGGACCTGATATTTTTCTGAACAGCCTGTAGCTGTTTTCCTTGCACTCCATCTTGGTCTCGCAGTAATTCCACCACCGCTTGTTCCTTCCACAAAACGGCATCACTGGCGGCAAAGGAATAAATCTATTTTTACATTCATATTTTATTATTGCTGCTGTTTTGTGCTTTAACTGGCATTAGACTTCCACTAATGCATGATTTTGCCTAGAAGTTTAACTCCAATGACGCACGGCTTCCGCAAACATGCGACCCTAAGAAGTGGGATCTTTTTCTGGCAGTTATGCTTGCATGGTTGCATCAAACTGTGCGATGCTGTTGTGTTGTACTCGGCAGGCAGCTGCGTGTTGTAACTGTAGCTTGGAAATGTTTCATAAATTTCAGGGAATAAAAAGTCTGCCTTGATTTCCGAACACTCGCTATCTCAGGGACCCAATTCTCACCAATTATGATAATCAGGCTACACTTAGACGTAATGGATACAGGAAGTAAATAGTGAAAAAAGAAAACTGACATTCTTATCTAATTGGTATTTTACTGAACGCTGAAAAAAACTATGAAGACACATCTGCATAACCTTGCAGTCAAATATACACAAAGACACAAGCACAGCAATCACCCCCAAAGCAAGAGGTGTGTGCTGTTATCGCTTTCAGGAGGATAAACAATGTTAGTGAGAATACTAATCTTGGTGTACCAGCTCAAAGCGTCTCCTCCATTGCCGGGGTATAAATAGCATAATTAGCCACGGGAGGAAACACAAATGCCACTTATCTCACTAACCGCTGCACCGCGCTCCAGATTCCTCATGCGCATTTCTTCCTCCGATCCGTCCTCCTGTGCCTTCCGTCACACTCGGCATCTGAGACTGAACGGAAATGCAGCGATGTCAGGTTGGGGACGCGGGGAGAAGACAGAGGAAGGAAGGAGGGGGAAAGAAATGACAATTTATACTCAGTTAATATTCTGTTTCATCTTCAGGTTTTTGGAGGCCGGGACACTCGGGCCTGAAGGGAGATGGAAAAGTGAAGAGGAGTGAAGGTGAGGTGTGCTTTGCCGGTCCAGGGAAAGCAGCACTGATATATCACTTCCTCCCTTGCTCGCATGCAAAACAGCAGAAGGTGGCACTGGAAGTCCAGCGAGTCCTCTCTCAGAGGTCATCGAGCCAGATGTTGTCCGCTGGGGCAGAGAGGAACACTGGGACATCCAGTACACTAAGTCATTACTTAGAGAGCAGTGGACTGAGCAGTTACATACTGCTCAAATAAGAAAGAAGAGACATGTAGGACACCTGAGCATAGTGGCTGCAGTCAGGCTTCAGTAACATGCATGGACTGCGTCTCATCAGGAAGTCATATATCCTACACTTATAGCAAGTGTCACTTTGCATTAAAAACATTCAGCCGGCTGAACACCAGGTGGCTTTGCAGTTACACATGATTGGTTATCTGAGTTTCTTCACTAAAAAAATCATGTCCCTACCTTCCAAACAACCGCCTTTTTACTCTCCCTACACAGTGCTGCTGCTGCCCTTTCTAAAATGCAGAGTACATGCTATCTGTACACACAGCTTCATCGTGACATTAACCCCGACACTTCATCTGTTTGTGCACGCTCTGTGGATAAAGCTTGTTTTACACTTGTGCTGTTTGTTAAGATGCTGGTTTATAAATGTAAGCACATGCATCGGACCTTTTTGGTACAGTGAACTTCACGTTTTATAGACTCGGACAGCACGAGTCTGTTTGACACACGCACGAAAGACATGAAGAATCTGATCAAAGTTTGAAAAAGGACTGACAGCAACTATGATCCGATTACTTTTTTCTAATAACAAGTAAAGGAAAAAAGTAATTAGATTACTGTTACTTTCTCGTAAGCACGCTGCATTGCTGCGTTACAAAACCGTGATTGTGAGAGTGTCTCATGACAATGACGTACAAGCCTGCAACGTCCTTGGCAGCCGTGTGCAGATCAACAGCGGATAATATGGAGTGTTGGAGAGAGTACAAGCGTGCAGCATTTAGAGCTTCCAGATCTCCCTGCTGACATGACCGCTGTGGCACTGGGCAAACCTCCACCCACCCCACTCCTGCTGAACAGGAAATAGATTATAGAGCTGCTGAGTCTATGATTTTATTTATTGTTTTTGTGTTTTACTTGTATCCATTTGAAAGAGGATGCCAATGTTCACATTTTGGACAGAGAGGACAGATGGTTTGAAAGAGGAGTGAAAGAAGCCATCTATGTCCACTGTGAGCGACCATCTTTGAACAGAGGCGGGGTTTACGACACCAACTCTCTGCCATCTATAATCCAGTTTTGAGATCCCCCAGACGCCTTAACGCCCACTCACATCCTGGGCCATCTGACCTCAGGAAATCACATGATAAGGTGGGGCCAGGTTTCACTGACTCACCCGAAACCCTCTTTGGGGGGAAACTCCCACTAGGTTATCTGGGACCTCCCACCATTTGACCTTAGAACTGAAGAGCTTCTCGGATGAGAGGTGAAACGTCTTCAAGAAACTTAAAGAAGTCCAGACGCTTTTCTTTCCAAGCTCTTGACTGAGTGACCTGGATGACTGAGAACCTTCACAGTTTAAATTTAAAAATTTCTTCCAGTCAGAGAATGTTGCATATAATTTTTTGCTTGATGCATAAAGTTAAAAGATTAAAACTAATAAAACAAGTTTTAAAAAGAGACTTTTCCATTTGATTCATTTTTATGATGGATTATGCAGAAAAATAGAATTGGGCTGAAAGTCTATGCTTTATCACTATTCAGGTTGTAAATCATGTTTTTAAAAAGTAACTAAGTAAAATTACTTTTGAAAATAAGTAATCAGTAAAGTAAGGGATTACTTTTTGGGGAAGTAATCAGTAATTAGTACTATTACTTTTTTCAATAATTGACCAACACTGCTTGTGTCTCTTCATTTTGATGAGCGCACTCACACGGCCTCAGAGGTGAGGTTCATTTTTATGGTCATTTGGACAGTTTTCTAAAAACAGGTGCAGTCAGTTTATTTCAATACGAAGCACAAAAACATATCTGCCTTATTTCGACAGGCACGATACACCCTGCAGAAAAAAAAATGCGTGTTGGTCATTGCAGACATACAGTGTTGCAAAAGTATTCGGCCCCCTTGAACTTTTCCACATTTTGTCACATTACAGCCACAAACATGAATCAATGTTATTGGAATTCCAGGTGAAAGACCAACACAAAGTGGTGCACACGTGAGAAGTGGAACGAAAATCATACATGATTCCAAACATGTTTTACAAATAAATAACTGCAAAGTGGGGTGTGCGTAATTATTCAGCCCCCTTTGGTCTGAGTGCAGTCAGTTGCCCATAGACGTTGCCTGATGAGTGCTAATGACTAAAAGAGTGCACCTGTGTGTAATCTAATGTCAGTACAAATACAGCTGCTCTGTGACGGCCTCAGAGGTTGTCTAAGAGAATATTGGGAGCAACAACACCATGAAGTCCAAAGAACACACCAGACAGGTCAGGGATAAAGTTATTGAGAAATTTAAAGCAGGCTTAGGCTACAAAAAGATTTCCCAAGCCTTGAACATCCCACGGAGCACTGTTCAAGCCATCATTCAGAAATGGAAGGAGTATGGCACAACTGTAAACCTACCAAGACAAGGCCGTCCACCTAAACTCACAGGCCGAACAAGGAGAGCGCTGATCAGAAATGCAGCCAAGAGGCCCATGGTGACTCTGGACGAGCTGCAGAGATCTACAGCTCAGGTGGGGGAATCTGTCCATAGGACAACTATTAGTCGTGCACTGCACAAAGTTGGCCTTTATGGAAGAGTGGCAAGAAGAAAGCCATTGTTAACAGAAAACCATAAGAAGTCCCGTTTGCAGTTTGCCACAAGCCATGTGGGGACACAGCAAACATGTGGAAGAAGCTGCTCTGGTCAGATGAGACCAAAATGCAAAACGCTATGTGTGGAAAACTAACACTGCACATCACTCTGAACACACCATCCCCACTGTCAGATATGGTGGTGGCAGCATCATGCTCTGGGGGGGCTTCTCTTCAGCAGGGACAGGGAAGCTGGTCAGAGTTGATGGGAAGATGGATGGAGCCAAATACAGGGCAATCTTGGAAGAAAACCTCTTGGAGTCTGCAAAAGACTTGAGACTGGGGCGGAGGTTCACCTTCCAGCAGGACAACGACCCTAAACATAAAGCCAGGGCAACAATGGGATGGTTTAAAACAAAACATATCCATGTGTTAGAACGGCCCAGTCAAAGTCCAGATCTAAATCCAATCCAGAATCTGTGGCAAGATCTGAAAACTGCTGTTCACAAACACTGTGCATCTAATCTGACTGAGCTGGAGCTGTTTCAAAGAAGAATGGGCAAAGATTTCAGTCTGTAGATGTGCAAAGCTGGTAGAGACAGACCCTAAAAGACTGGCAGCTGGAACTGCAGCAAAAGCTGGTTCTACAAAGTATCGACTCAGGGCTGAATAATTACGCACACCCCACTTTGCAGTTATTTATTTGTAACAAATGTTGGGAATCATGTCTGATTTTCGTTCCACTTCTCACGTGTTCACCACTTTGTGTTGGTCTTTCACCTGGAATTCCAGTAAAATTGATTCATGTTTGTGGCTGTAATGTGACAAAATGTGGAAAAGTTCAAGGGGCCGAATACTTTTGCATCCACTGTAGATACCATCACAGAAATAAGATACTAAAAACAGAAAACACTTGAGCATGTCTGAGATTACCCCACCCACCAGGTCAGTCATTAATGTTGCTGTGCCTTCTCTGGAGACAGCTGTGATCGAAGCTTAACGGCCACAGTGAAATCTTACTTTCAGTGTGGCCATTGATTCTCTTCAGAAGCAATAAAGTATTCGTGTCAGGAATATCGCTCAGGGGCATACTGCACCTTAGTTTAGGGACATGCTACACATGAATAATGCTAATAAAAAGCTGGAGAGGCCAAAAATGATAACTGAATAGTTCTCGAGGATTATCTCTATTTAAAGACCAAAGGACAAAAACACTGCAGCACATTAATAAGACCTGTCTCACTTTTACATTACTTAATCAGCATCTTTCTAGCAAAGTTAAGTCATGTTTGATAAAACATATTTAACCCATGTGCAGTTTAAACAATATGTACACACAGAGAGTACTCGTACTCACTTCTCCCTTGAGGTCATATTTCTCTTTTTGTATGCAGGCCAACACTGGAAGCTCAGTAGACCTGCAGCAGAGACCTGTCAGTTTTTCAGCTCTTTAAAGGGATGGAAAGGTGTGTAGGGGAAAAGAAAGAACTGCAACTTTAGACACACTGCAGACAGCGAAGTCTCAGCAGCCAAGAAGAAGCTTTAAATATTTGTTATACACGTTTCATATCCAACTGCAAACAAACGTTTAGCTAATGTTAGTTTTTTAAATTATGTATACACCACAGTTTCCAAATGTGGGAGCGGTGCAATGAAAAAGCTCTTCTGTGACGCGCTGAAACCTTCAATAAAACCCCTGAAAACTTGTCAGTCACAAGTAATGAATATTTTGTCCTTTCTTGTCTTCATTGTCACATCTAATTTCTAAAAACCAAGATGGTGACTTCGAATACTCAATACGGCGCTCCCCGTATTGAGGCACAAAAAAGGTGGAGGACCTCTGCACTAACAGGTGATACCACAATTGTTGTGTGTGTGTTTTGATCTGATAGCGCAAGCCTATTCAAATGGCGGCCCGCGGGCCAAATGCGGCCCAGAAACAACCTGCGAGTGGCCCTGCCTGTGGTCCTGGCAGAAACACAGAGAAAACGCAAAAAATTAATTCATTAATTAATTTTAAAAAAATTAAAATTCCTACAGCGTAGTGTAGACTGTGAATGCAACACTCCTAGTAGCCTAGCAATATTTAACCCACAATGCACCGTGATGTAAACATATTAAACAATCATCGTAATATATGATGCGACAACAGCATGTCTTTCTCACTCCAAAAGCGCAAAATTGACAATGAAAACTGTCGGTTTAACCCTGCCTGGACTGACAAATACTTATTCATTTTACCGAGTTTAATAATCTTACAACCGGAGTTGTACTACCATGGTGAGGGTCCTGTACAGCCCAAGAGAGAGCTGCAGCATCTTCCCTTCGTGTTTGCTTCTTGGCGAAGAAGAAAAGGCCTTTCACAGATTCTGAAACAATGAAATACTGCATGCTGGCCGTGGTGGATGCGGTGAAAAGTGAGTGTGACATCTGCTATTAAAAACGTACCCCTGTAGGACAGTTCAAATATTCGTAGAATTGAAGTTCTGGCGTCAGACGAGTTTGAAATGCTGTTAGATGACCTGAAGAAAACTGATGTAATGTCTATAGCAGGAGATCACAGACAGAACTGATAATGCACAGTTGTGCTATGTCCGTTTTTTGGATGGGAAATTGCTCGGTTACTACCGTTAGAGGGACACAGAGCTGGCGAAATGATGTTTGAGAAGATTTAAGCTCTTTTTGAGGAAAATGGTCTGGATATGAAGCGTGTCTGTATACTTGTGACGATGGGGCTCCATCCATGGCAGGAAAAGTGAGTGGTCAGCGAAATATTTATTTTAATTTGAAAGGGAATTATCAAAATGTTTTTTGTTATTATTATTATTATCAAATGTGCAAAAAATAGTTTAGTTATAGCTCCCTTTTTTTTAAATGGACCTTTTGGTGTGCATTTGTGAGAGGTCACCACCAGATTTATAGGGGAAAAGGAATAAAAAAATTACTTGTTTTTCAGTACAGTTGTGTGGGTTTGAAATTGATCATGATCTGCTGCTTACTGGCTTCAAAAAAATATCTGGCCCAGATAAATTCCTCGGTTTGAAAATCTGGCCCAACTAACTTTGTAGTTGAATAGGCATGTGATAGCGTCTTACTGGTGTTGGTCCAAGATCAACATTACAGCTAAGCAATCATGTTGTCTGACCATTCAGTTAGCATTAGCCAAGAACTTAGAAAGCTAGCTTGATGTTTATTTTATTGTATAAAATAATAAGGAAAACAACTGAAATGCTAACTATTAATTCTAGAAGAGAAGTTTATATAAACAAAAGCTTTTTTTGTCGTAAACATTCCAAGGCTACGATGTCACAATGATGTGATAGTTCAGATGTTGTGTTACCAACATTATTATTATGATGACGCAGGAACAACAGAGGTGAACGACAGCCCTACCTTCCCTCTGGGGGGGCGAACCTCGAACGATGTGATGTCATGTGAAAACTTCAGTGAATAAGCTGTTTTATTTGCTACTGGCTTAGTGTAAAAAATGTTTCGCTCAATGGTTGTACCAAAACGCCTGATTTAAATATGCTACTGCAGTGCAATGCAAATAATTTCTTGCACACGCCCAGACACACACACAGCACGGTGACGTCTGGCCATCGGTGTCCTTCATGAATAGTTCCTGACAATCTATATTTCATTTGCAGGGGGGTTACGGGAAGCATCTCCCCAGAGGTTTCTCTTGTCAAACTGTCACATCTCAAAGGCCTCACAAGGAGAATGAATTTGTTGATGTTTGCCAAACCCCACACATCCTCCTCGTCTTCAGTTTCTAGTTTAGTGATTTTTTTTGTGCCATGACCTCTATCTCAGGATATAAGTTGTGACATAACACAAAAGGCCCAGCAGTGGTATTACTTGATATGTTTCAGCGTAAGGAGCAAAATCTGACACTTTGCACCCGTTTTGCATCAGCCCAGTCTTTTCATGCAGTCTCTGTGAGTCAGGACGCCGTCGTGTGTCTTGCGAATTAAATGCTGCGCGTCTCTAAACCCCAAACCAAAGTTTATGAGTTCACTTCAGGCTGCAAATAGTTCTGCTTCTTTTTTTAATCTGTTCCTTTTCTTCTCCTTCTTCTTTTTTTTTTTACTTTTAATCTTTTTAGTATTATTAACTGGCAAAACCTTAAATGGTGACTTAACTTTTCAATTTTCGTTTTTTCTCCACCACATCAAAGACATACTTAAGCTGCACAAATGTATGTTTTATATTTGTTTAAAGATTAACAAGTTTGTACACTTCTGAATTAAATTAGTGCATTCAAACTTTCTTTACAACCCTCGACTAAACTGCCCATATCTCTTACTGCCAAATTGCTGCTGCCTTTTGTTAATACTCTCTTATTACTTAACTGGCAGTCGTTTTACTGGGTTCACTGAGACCGTCATTGAAATGACTGCTTGTCCCCTCGGCATCCACAACCTCAGGATACCACAAGTAAATGACCTATTATTAAAGAGAGCCTACACACACACACAAAAAGGCAATGATGAAACGATGTAATGGGAAAAGCCTTAAGGAATAATTTTTAACAGAGCTGATGATGAACAAAATTACCCCAAAAAGTTTCTCTTAAAAGTCTATATAGTCTTATAAATGATGACTACAAGTACTGAGCTTTCTCCCTGGGCTATCGTTTAAGTCATCTCACCATGAAATGTAAATTACAGTCTTCATAAGGTTGTAATGGCGCGCTCTTTTATTCATGAGGTTATGATTACACTGTTTCTGTCCCTTGAATATTCAAAATGTGTCAAGTGGAAATGATGTGATCTAATGCGATCGCTGGGACCAGGACATACACCGCGATGCATTATTGATTAAAACGAAGCAGCGGCAACGTTCGAGGCTGCCGGGAGGATTCGCGAGTTCCTGTTGGAGTTGGGATGGAGCGTGACAGTCTAAAGCCTTTCGTAATGAATTACACTCAATTGTTGCCACTTCCAGTCCTCCCGTGTTTCATTTACACGAGCAGAACATGCTGTCGATACTCATTTACTGTTGTAATAAATACACCAATGCAAACATGTGCGAAAAACGAACGTGAGAGGTCTGCTGCAGAGATTAATTGGGGGCTTGGAGGAACGCTAAGGGAGGTGTGTATGTATGTGTGCATGCATACCTACATGCTTGGACCTACAAGACCTGAATATAAAAGATGGATCACTATGGAGACGGATTGCAAGCCAGTGGGGAAAGAGAGTAATTATGATATGCTGGGCAACCAAGTGAGAGCTGTCTAAAGAACTGGCCCTCTGGCCATCAGATACTCAAGCATACTTCATTGCATCACATGGCCAATTACATTGTGTGTCAGTGAATGATTTATTGCACCGAGGCTAAATCGTGCATGACAGACAGTTGGAAATGAGTGGCTGATTGTGTTGTGTGTTCCTAGATTAGTTCTAATACTTTCGACTCTTACAGCAGACATAATAGTGCGTTTTGAAGCGGTAACCAGCTCACAGGCAAAGCAGGAAAGACGCACGCAAACACAGTGAGGTGCACAAAGTAACGCGAGGAGCAACTTTAGCTGCTGTCAATAATCCCCTTCTCTTTGTTGAACTGACTTTGCTGTTGGAGCTCGAGGCTAAACGCTTGAAGGCTTGTAATGACACTCTGCATACGAAGCACCGAGAAACAAAATCAAAGACTGTAAAGTAAGCTGAATTATTAATAAATGCAGGTATCTCGCTCACTGCACACGTATCAGAGAACTTCTGATATAATAAACAGCTCACAGTCTCTGGACTTCAGTTTCACAGTGGCCACTTGCAAAACAGTCAAGAATAAGTAGGACTCTGTGGAACTGCAGCCCACATTTTTATTCAGAGCATTTCTATAATTGTTTACAGGTTTTGACTGTAGTGAAACACTTTTCTGAGTATAATGGAAGCTGCAGCATCCTGAGCCACTGAGCAGCATCCGCAATTCTTTGCAGTTACTGAGGCTACGTCCACACTAGCCCGGATAAATTTGAAAACACCGTTTTCGTCTGAAAACGCTTCGCGTCACTATCGTTTTCAGTCGTTTTCACAGAGTTGTGCGTCCACATTGAAACGGCCAAAAACGCTTACGTTCCAGTCCTGCGCATGCGTGAATCACATTCTACCTGCCTCATTTCTGTCTGCAGTTTATTTACTTTCCAGCTCTTTAAAATGTCGTGTCGTTTTTTAAATGGACTAACAATGAGGTGGAGTTGTTGCTGCGAGTAACACAAAAGTACAAAGTTGCAATGTG
Source organism: Haplochromis burtoni (assembly GCF_018398535.1). NCBI lineage: Eukaryota > Metazoa > Chordata > Actinopteri > Cichliformes > Cichlidae > Haplochromis > Haplochromis burtoni. The sequence goes on along the minus strand of NW_024582383.1, from coordinate 1,454,261 downwards.
AAAACGGCATTTTCAAACGTATTCGCTTTGGAGAGCGTTTTCAAAACGCTGCGTTTTCCTTCACCAAAACGGAGAGAAAAAAATGTTTCAAACGAAAAACGCAATAGTGTGGACGTAGCCTCAGTAAGCAGAGAGTTGGCACTGTGCACCTCAGCATGGTCATTTCCAACACCTGCACTTTACAAAACATCCACTAAAAGTTGATGGTGGAATAACTCGCTGCAACGATGGCATCCTATCCGATCGTTAAGTCTGACATCACTAGCCGTGTCTGGGCCTAAACTCCGCTGCAGGTCCATATATCAAACGATCACTATGGCATTACTGAGAGTTGAAAAACTGTCTAAAGTCTTTCATCTTTAATAAAATGATCAGCGTTCTGCTCTACCAGGTGTAACAATTGAGTTTAACATCCAGGCATCCATGAAAACGGAATTTATGACATTTAACGGAGTTAGAAGTTAGCAGGGAGTTAGCTCGCTAGCTTCTATCTAAATACAATATAGCATGTCCTGACTGCGGGGTTTTGGAAACAAATTAAAACGTACAGCTCTGTTATCACTTCCACATAAATGAAGACAGAAAACTAAACAGCAGTGACGTTTGTAGGGTTACTGAAGTTGGGCTAGCTGGTATATAATGATGTGCTACGTGACCGCTAGCGACACAGCTATGTTAGCATAATATAAACAAGCTAACTTTTTTTCCACTGGATAAAAGTTAACGTGAGTGTTCTCGGTGGTCAGGAACAAATGTAATCGCATGGCAGGATGCTGTAAAAGGACCAAACTTCAGCCAGGAGAACAACTGAGATAATCCATCCACAATACGAGGTTAGTCATTCATATACTGCTGCATGGGCTGGGCTGTAGTACATCCTAAGGTTTTAAAAACTGAGCTTAAATAAATGATTAGCGGTAATAAAAGCCGAGGGAGGTCAACAGTGATCACTGACTGTTTTAGGAGCTTTTTGAGATTCAAATAGAAGAAAATACAAAACATTAAACATGTTAACAACACAAAAGCCATATTAAACGCAGACTACTTTAGGCCGGATATTCGTCACGTTCATCACTTAACAACGGATTACAGCACGATCACGTTCGCTGATCTCTTCGGAACGACCGATTCGCTTGTAAAGGCAGACGGTATAACTACGTGCTTGATTTTATACGCCTGTTTCAATGGGACTAAAAACACCTGAATTCAAAGGTTAAGAGATGTAAGTGAAGCGTAAGGGAAAAGTGACTCGTTGCAGTAAAATCGTATGTCTCTAATATTAATTCCCTGTACTGCAACAGTCTGCATATTGATGCTCTTTTTACATTATTATTGCTGAAATACAGGAAACATTAAACAGTCAAAGTGAAAAGAGCTTGAGGCTTAGAGTGCTTGATAAAGGAAACATGCTGTTCAACAGCGTTTATAGTGATGCAGTAAAGCTCCCACACTTACATCAGCTAACTCAAGTATCTCTGTTATGGTCACCATATGCTCTAAAACTGTTTACCAATAGATGCGATGATTATTTCGAAAAACCCACCGACAGCACACAGTTTAATATAATACTCATCGTGGAACAGCACATGCTGATCTTTAATAAATCTCAGCTGCAGCTCTGAGTAGGTATAAGATGTACTTGCAGTATTTGTGCCAAAGCAGAAATTAATGGGGCCCACGTTCTCAGCTGAGTAATTACTGGCTTTTTAGAAATGTTGCCCTTTGGTGCAGGAAAAAAACTGAAAATTCAAGTCCACATTAAAGCACAGATGGGTGATATTTGCATGCTGATAATTACACACCGTCAGATTTCTGCTGCACGGCTCCATCCCCCACTTGTTCCAGCGCTATGGTAAATATCAACCGCTGCTTCTTTTTTCATTTCTATCACAATGCCACCGAGTATTCATCAAAAGAATGTTCCAATTATTTTCTTTAGACAACGGCTTATAAATTAGAGATGCAGTTAAGCTCATAATGAATATGAAAAGGAATGCTAATGTCTTGTTTTTCCCCAGCACCATCCTGTCAGTGGATTTGGGGGCCATACTGAGGCTATTAGTCGAATTGTGTGAGTTTGCTCCAAAGCCACCTGCTGCTGTCACAGATCCTTCAACATGTGTCCAAAAGATCTCGCTCCCTTTGTGTTCACTGTCCTCTAGTTTATAGACTTACGACAGCAGGCAGCGTTCCCAGACAAGACGTGGTGGGTGTTACTGTAACAAGTGATGATGAGAAGCCCGGACAAAAGTGTGCATTGACACCATTTTTTTTATCATAGAGATGCTGAAACATTCGTCAGCTACCATTCGCAAACCCGCTATCGCTCTTCGAAACCTAATCCGACCGGAGAGATTACAAAAATGTTTTGGTTTCTTGTCTTATCCTCATCATTCTCGTCATAACATTACAAGGCTCTTCAGCTGGCAGGTCCTTGTCATTTCCAGCATCTCAGATTTATCAGCCTCTCGTGACCGCATCCCCTTTGAAGCCAGGGGATAAGGTCACCTCAGCAGCAAAGAGTTTCCAGTCTGTGTGTTGTGGGCTTCTGGGGGCTTAGATATGTTGGGTTTGGGGGAAAGTTTGCTGTAAAACATTAGAAACAGGAAAAAATCCTCTATCAGACAAACAGCCTTTGAATTGGATACATTTGTGCAAAAATGTGCAAAAACCTCAAACTTCGTTTCCCCCCAAAAATTAAATGTCATCTACAGCAAGTATGACATTTCTGCAATAACTCTGCTGTGGGAGTTAATTAAGATGGAAACAGGGAGAAGAGATGTGGGATATTGTTTTGACTGTTCCTCGGCTTTTTCTGCCTGTTATTCCATCCAGTCGGTCCCTTTATTACTGTCTGGAGCTTTTGCACTTTGCAGATAGCTGTGATTAACAGTTTTTATGAATGGGAAGCATGCAGTTTCTCCTCATCTCAGCTGATCTCAGTTGATCACTGATAAATTATCGCCCTTCATTCAAATCCATGTAGCATTGCTGCTGAATTCATACAAACACAGAGGGACCAAGATTACGGAAGCCTGATGTGATACAGACTGACAGGACTGAAGAAAAAAGAATTCACCCCGATTTTCTGGGTTTTTTATCAAAATGATGGCGTTCTGGAGGTCTCTCCTTCCATTTGCTGTCTTGTGCTCCTGCAGAAGTGAGAGCCAGTGGACCCGAACACAGGAATCAAATGGCCCAACACGGAGGCAGACGGATAGAGGCGGAGTTTGTTCACATGCATTTGGTTCAACGTGCAGTTGAGGATGTCCTTTGTGTATTTGGCAATGTGATAAGTCACCTCTAAGAGTTCACAGGGGACACAGTGGTCTGCAGATGTTTCGATGTCATCATCAGTGATGCCCTAATAGTTACAAACGGATGCCCATCATTCATGGATTTCATGCCGTCAGCTCGTGATGTTCTCAAATGCTTTTAACACGCTGCACAAAGAATAAACTTCAAATCAGACTAGGCATACACGCAGCTTTTGAAGAGATGGCAGTGGGTGAAATATATGCATGTGAAACAAGGTAAGAGGTGCAACCTTGTAGTAAAACATCATCTTTTCACTCAAATAATTCTATATCATGAGACAATTGATTTACCCTTTTATTCACATTGGAGGCATTGCTGCTACTCTCATCATCTTGCAAAACACTTCCAGTATGTGTCAATGATTTTTAAGGACTCTTATACACTATGATCAGATGTATGTATGGCTTTACGAGGGGATATGCAGATACATATTTTCCTGCACACACAGCCATGAATCCTTTCGATCCAGCTGATCCCAGGTCTGCTCCTGCTGCACTTCTAGGACCACTTTTCTAGCCGACGCCGGTCGTGTCAGAGCATTTTCACCAGAGACGTCATGTTTAATGTCAAATTTTCCCTCTTTTCCAATTTGCGGATCTCCCAGCATTCCAAGTTGCAAAGTGAACGCAGTCGCGGTAATCAAAGCATAGCTGTGTGTGACTTACACAGTGCTGTTAGTCTTTCCTTGTGCTTCCCTGGTGCGTGGCTGACCTGTATATGCTTACTTACTTATGCCGACTCCTGATTGGTTAGTTATTTTTTTCGAGTCAAGAAATAAAGCAATCTTTTAAAACCCGTTTGTTTAATCTGAAGAGAGTAATGGATGGCACATGAACACATTGTTTGTTTGTTTTTAAGTTGTCTGATTATTAAAGGCAGATCATGGCTGTTTCTCTCAGTTTAATGGCAGTCGCCTCTGAAACAGCTGATCACTGGGTATCACGATCCTTCAGAGGATAAAAGTTTTCTGGGAAGATGGAACTGTGACATTTGTATCACAGAGTCGCTCTACTTTAAGTATGGACGTGCAGATATGCTTCTGTAGTTTGGAACAATAAACATCAAACCTGTTCTGTGTCCTTCCTTTTTTCATTTCTGCCCAAGCCGTGGTCGTTATGGCCTGCAGAGTTTGGGAGCGCTCGGGTGTAAGACTGTGAATCATTCCTCCTGTTAAAATCAAGAAGGTGGCACTTCCATCTCATCTGAAACTAGAGATCACATCTCTGCCTGCCTTCTTACAACATTAAGTCTTTGTCTTGATTTTTCATAGACCCTTAGATAGAAAGCCGGGCCCACAAAGAAGCTGTTGATTAAAAAGAAAAAAAGTCAGTGCTCCCCTTCAAGATTTAGCCTGCGATGAGTTTCAGTTTTTAAGTGACTTTATGTTAAATTGGATTTATGGTGATTCTCGGTGCTACAGCAGAGCCGTCTGTGTGGAATAAGTAACAGCGTATGAAGGTGAGGGCATGTCACTGCATTCCTAATGTTCTGTCTGTCTGTTTGGTGGCTCCTCTGGGTCACTGTAACCTTCTTTCTTATTCAGAGTTTGATGAATCTATGTGGAAGTTGTTGGTTTGCCACGTTCCTTTGTCCAGTTCCTCTTCCTGTAAGACATAATCAGTAACCACTGAAGAACAACGTGCTTTCATTAAAACAACAGAGAACAATATTGACCAGGCTCTTGACTGCTTGGAGCTCTTATCTCGACATGATCTCCACAGCCTCATTTCTCATACTGCCACTGTTTTTGTCTTTTGGCCCCTTCCTAATAAAAAAGCCACTTTTGTCTGTGTTGGTGATAATTTATTCATTTTCTCAATCAACTCTCCAACTAAGGTGCTGGTTCGATAAGCTGTAGATGCCATGAACATGTTTCATGTCCTGGTGGCCATCGTTGGCATCTTCTTATTAATTAAGATAAGGCCTGCCCTCGTTAGCCTGAATTAATTACCCAGACACTGCCCATTACAAACCGTAGTGCTGACTGGCAACGACCGACCACAAGGATTTTGTAATCCGATTATTAAGTGATAACGTGACGAATCCTAAAGTAGTCTGTGTTTAATATGGCTTTTGTGTTGTTAACATGTTTAA
>NW_024582383.1:1445056-1448310 GCF_018398535.1 Haplochromis burtoni | reverse complement strand
TTCATGGATGCCTGGATGTTAAACTCAGTTGTTACACCTGGTAGAGCAGAACGCTGATCATTTTAAGATGAAAGACTTAAGACAGTGTTTTAACTCTCAGTAATGCCATAGTGATCGTTTGATATATGGACCTGCAGCAGAGTTTAGGCCCAGACACAGCTAGTGACGTCAGACTGAACGATCGGATATATCATTTCCAGGATTAATAGCATCAGTACATCCTCTCCTAAGATGTTCAATAAAATAATATAGCGGTGTTGATAATGGCAGTATTTTTTGGTTTACAAGTGACCCTGTGGTAGTAATACTACTGATGAGTTACATTTTATTCTAATGGTAATATGGAGACAGGTCGTGACATCAGTACAACCCGCCCGGCTCTACAGTCTGCCATCGTTAACCATTTCCTGGCATTAACTCTTCTTTGGCTTCCAAACTTTGGCATCACTGAGCATTAGAAAAATATTTGGGGACTAGAAAAGCTGAGCCCACGGACTGAAGTCACATCATGAGCTTTTAAAAATTGAACTTAATTTGTTGCTACAAGCTGCTAACTGCTTTAGATGCTAGTGTGTTGCCTTGGTCAGTACTTTGCAGTGAAGGTGCCGACTTTGCTGCAGACACTTGCAAACTCCTCACCAAGTGGTAGTTAAACTGTCAAAAAATGTGCCTTCAAAGTAACAGCTGTCTGGTGGTTTCAGCACCAAGGTGCAACTTTCACCTAGCCAGAGGTTGCTATGGTGCTCACCAACCAGTCTCTGGAGGCCTAATGCAATATTTTTGTTAAACCGTGGAAATAAAGCTGTAAGACTGCACTTCAACCTCATATTGATCGTCCAACTTAAAGGAGAAAAATTAGAAAAACGGTGTCCTTGTCCAAATACTCGTAGGCCTAACTTTTCCTAAACAGACACACTCACTCGTTGTGTTTGATGTCAGCATTTTTCTCGTGCAATCATGGCTGGTCCTCCTAGACTGGAGGCTGATCATCGACACTTTGAGAGTCCTTGATATAAAGCCAGTGTAAAAATGGAGCAGGACACAAACTAAAAGCAGCTGTACTTTGGTTCATTTTGGTTCAGCCAACAGAGCTGAACTGCCCGTGTAGACATAATAACTCTGCCTTTAGTCATGCATGAACATAAGGCAGAGAGTTGATGCAGTTCTGCTTCTATTAGTTGTTCACTCCAACCAAAGGAGGCTGATGTGAGCAAACTGAGCACCATAGATGAAAAACCGTATGTATATTGTTTATGCATATGTAGCTGATAGATGTGCTATTATAGATTGCTGTTGGTATAAGCAGTGTAATTACTGCGTGATCACAGCGATGGATTGTTGTGTGGGTAAAAAGTCTGTTTCTAAGCTTAGAGAATCTGTGATCTCTCTGCCTTTGCTTGCTTTGACAGATCAAAGCACACCCAGAGGTGAATCTGTGGGAGTCTCCAGAGGCTTTCTTCAGATGATTCTTTTAGAGGAAACTTCTTTCTCGTGTTTAATATAACATGACAATTGACCACAGGGTACAAAGGCCTAAAACTCTCCAGGTGAATCTACCTAGTTTTGTACTCCTTGTGAGTGGAAACAAGACTCCATTTCTCTGTCAGTTTAAACTCGGGAACCTTCCAGGATATAGAAACACAATCTGAAACTTCTCTTTTAAATGCTCTGTTTTCTCACTTATTTTTTATGGCTGTAAGCGGAGCAAGCTTGCCAAACAGACGCATATTTTTGAGCGGCCTGAATACAATGCCAGATGCTCAACCAGTCTTGAATGAAGATCTTTGAAATGGCAGCAAAACGCAAAGATTTCTTAACAAAGGGATGCACTGTTCTTGGAAGGCAAAATATTACAGCACCTCAAGGGCAGCACTGAGAAACAGTTTAGCATTTTCCCCATATCCAAGATCACATGCCACCTTTTTTCCCCTTTCATTGCTTTATTTCGGTTTGATCTTTGAAGCTGTGTAATTATTTCAGGTGTAACAGAAAATGTCAAGGACGTTAGGAGGTCAGGAGGTCCAGGCTCCATTCTACGGGGACTTCAATTAGACAGTGGAGCACCTGAAAGGCTCTCATCCCAATATAAGCTACATATATAAATAGCAGCCTGGCAAAAATGTTGAACATGCTTTGCTGCAGCGTTGATCCATATTCAGTAAGTTCAGCCATGTTGCAAATTAGCAGTAAACCTAAATCTACTCATTCACAGAAGTACTTCATGCTGGATTATTAAATGGCAACACTAAAGTGGAAAGCATCAGAAAATATCAGCTTTAATCCAAATCTTTGTTTCACAAAGACGCACGCTAAATGGTCAAAATGTTAACGTTAAAGAAGCTTCTAATGATTTGTTCTTAACCTTCTTATTTTAAACACTTTGTGTATCTCAGACTGAATTCTGCTGCAGCGCCGTTTTTCACTCTGTTTTATCTCCTGCCTCTTTAAGACGTCCCTGTCTCCAGTCAGCTTTGACAGGTCACTTAGCCCTTGCAAATGCAAGGCAAAAGAATATTGGTTATGTACTTTAACCCCAGATTCTATAAATATAAAGTAGCTGTCAGCTGGTAACATAACCCAGAGTACAACTGTGTCTTTGAAGCTGATGTATAATATGCTAACTGGAGAGCCAGCAGAGTTTAGCTTGCGAGCAAAAAAGTTACCATTAAACACAGAGAGTTGTGAAAATTTCATGACAGACTTGAAAACAAACTGAGTGTGCTACAGCGTTAGCATTTCTAGCACACCTCTGGCCTGTGTACATACAATCAAAGCTAATGTCACATTAACCGTTAACCAGCAGCTGTCAAGGATTTTCCTATCATCCTTCGTACTGGCTTCAAAATTAAAGGTCTTCACTTCCTCACTGCCTTTGACATGCTTTGCCCTTGGTTAAGATAACAGTAATAATAATAGGATAACAGTCGATGTCGGCATTGACTTTGGAATGTGTAAATGGGTTTTTATACAAAAAAGCTACAAAACGTAAACAAAATGTTAAACTTTTTTGCAGCTGTTGAGAACGTAGAATTGCATCAGTCTTACCATCTTAGCACCAGATCTATAGTTGCTAACAGTTATTAATTAGCATTTAAATAATTGCATTAAAACTATGCCATATCTACCAAGACGCTTCACTAAATAACACGGCAGCCTCATGGTGTGATTAAATATCCATCCATCCATCCATCCATCCATCTTCATCCGCTTTATCCGAGGCCGGGTCGTGGGGGCAGCAGCCTAAACAGAGAAGC
>NW_024582383.1:1422203-1443134 GCF_018398535.1 Haplochromis burtoni | reverse complement strand
GACTGTTGTTGGGATTTGGTGCTGTATAAATAAAATTGAATTGAATTGAATTGAATAAGACTTTACTGGGCAATAAGGAAACACAAAATCCTGGTTTCCAGTACATTAGACAACAAATGCAGCCACAGCTGACCTCACAGTGAAAAGAACTCGATCTCAGGTTTCTCCGTACTGAACCCGCAGTGAACTTTAAGCTTATTGGCCAGTCACTGTCCATGTAACTGATGGACTCTGGGGATTAACGCTTGAGATGACCTTTTATCAAAACCCCAGTGAGACTTTGTCGTGTGCCTGTTTAGCTGAAACTTGTCAGCACATTCATGTATACCAGGAGACTAATTTCCTCCGTGTCCATCTGCCGTATTTGTCAGTATTTCAGTTTAACCTCCACTGGATTTAATGAGACAAACAAACCAAACGATGAAACGTGTCTAAAATTACTTACTTTAAAGAAACTTTCCAAACTCCCAACCAGATGGTTTTGCCTGGGATGTAAGAATACTGTCACAGCACAATCGGTAACTAATTGGACCAGCAAAGCTAAGTGTGCTCTAAAAGCAGATGCTCCTTCCAGTCCACGGTATAAGTTTCAGCAGAGTAGCAGAAACCTTTCTTGATGAGCTTCTTATTGATTAAGGATGGCCATCACCCTTCTGGGCTCCATCTTAAACCAGGCCCTTGCAGATTTATGTCCTTTTCAGAGAGGTTTATCTTTGCCTTAATGCCTCTTTGTTCAGCACTGTATTGGTGTTTCTGTCACGTTGTTAAAATCTATGGTGCAATATCACTCGCTTGGAATAGGCTCATCGAAGTGTCAGGCCTTGTAGATCTATGGAACAATATGGCTGAGAGGAAAAAGGAGGAAAAATAAGGAGCCGTAAACTCGTAAATCTATATCTTTATTCTGATTTATGCTCTTCACTGTCAGTTTACAGAACAGGCAAAAGAGATAACATTCAAGCGTTGTGTTAAATATATAATCCTGATGTTCTTTATGAAATTATTCCCTTTTTTTCAGACGACTGAGTGCTTTCACTCTCCTACGCCTGGACAATTTCCTCTGACATCTTGGCTCATCGTCCTCCCCTCGCGTCTGCATGTGATTGATATGTGGTTGGGCATCTGCAGTGTTTTTATCTTCTGCACGTAGATCCTTTCAGCTGCTGCATTCAGGGCCGGGCCAGCTGTTCTAACCTGCTAACCGTTTTGGTCAAGCTTCTGAGTCAGGTACTCTCGCTGATTGAAACGTGTTCTCTGTGATTATGGCATTCAGCGAACCACTCCTGTAGTCGTACTTCCTCCAGCTGGCCCATTTGGTCCACTTCCCTGAATGTGGAATTGCGTCAAGGTGCCAATACTGAAAAGCTCTGGCTTCAAATGACTGGTCTGAATATGTGAAGTCCTGTCATCTCTGATAAATGGCAGCCATTACACCAAACACTAATTATTCCAAACCGGATTTTAGTTGAATAATGAATTTTCTTATTTAACGGTGTATTGAACATATTAATAATCTATCTTTCATTTTCTACTCTGTTTAATACCGATACTGTGCTTGATTGTAACACGTGGGAGAATAGTGAGTTCACTTTACTGAAGCTGAAAGAGCTTCAACATTTTAATCTACAGTGATGTTTGCCTCTGAGCACTACAGCAGCATTAGTGCCTTGAATTGTCTACATCGCAGATCAGTATTTGCCCTTTTTCTGATTTCTTATTTGTTTGTCACATTTATAGGTTTCAGATCATCAAACAAATTCTAACCTTAAAGATAATAAAATGAATATTTTTTTTTTTATGAGGAAGGAGCTGCAAACCAACCGGAGCTACATGAAAAGGTTTATGCTTCACCTTGTTGAATCATAAATTAGCTGATCACTGCTGGACCTGCTGTAATAGAGCCTGTCTGACAAAGTGAAGTAAGCTAAAAGATGTCACAAAGCAACACGTCACATCACAGCTGAGAAACAAAGTCAGTGACATCTATCAGTCTGGAAATGGCTATAAAGCTATTTCTAAGGCTTTGGGGCTGAACCACAGTGAGAGCTGAAAACCTTGAACAGTGTGAACTTTCATCACCAAAATTAGCCCAAGAGCGCATCAACCGGTGAGATTCACCCAGAGGTCAAAAAAGAACCCAGAACACCACCTAAAAACCTCCAGGCCTCAGTTATTGGGCAAAAATGGCACCAACAGACGAGTTCTTCTGACCAAAAAGAACAAAGGCTCATCTCACATGTGCCAAAAAACATCTCAATGATCCCAACACTGGGAAACACTGTGTGCACCGATGAGACAAAAGTTGCATCTGGTATTTCTTATATCTGGGATAAAACTAACACAGCGTTTCATAAAAAGAACATGATACCAACAGCCAAATAATGTGGTGCGAGTCTGATGATTTGGGGCTGCTTTGCTGGTTCAGGTTCTGGACGTCAGGTTCTGGACGTCTTGGTCTCCAGCAGAGATTCCTGAAGCACACTGGTCATGCCCTGATGTTAAAGCTCATTTGGGTTATTTTACTGATCCAAAAAACACCAACAAGTCTGAATGTCTAATACAACACAACAAAATGCAGTTTTTGGAGTAGCCTAGTCAAAGTCTGGACTTAATTCCAGGGGCGATCGTGGCTCAAGAGTTGGGAGTTCGCCTTGTAATTGGAAGGTTGCCGGTTCAAGTTGCCGGTTTGAGCCCCGGCTTGGACAGGTCTCGTCGTTGTGTCCTTGGGCAAGACACTTCACCCGTTGCCTACTGGTGGTGGTCAGAGGGCCCGGTGGCGCCAGTGTCAGGCAGCCTCGCCTCTGTCAGTGCGCCCCAGGGTGGCTGTGGCTACAATGTAGCTTGCCATCACCAGCGTGTGGATTGTGTATAGTGTAAAGCGCTTTGGGGTCCTTAGGGACTAGAAAAGCACTATACAAATACAGGCCATTTACCATTTCCAATTCCAACTGTGATGCTTTGCATGACTATAAGCATGCCGTTCACCCTCCAGTGTGACTGAATTAAAACTATTCTGCAAAGAACAGCGGACACATGTCCTCCCCAGCGATGTGAAAGACTCACTGCACAACCAGTTATTAGGTTTAGGAGGCAATGACGTATTCATGCAGGCCCAGGTAGGTTTGAACGACATCATCATTTGAAAACTGCATTCTTCGATGATCTGAATGTTGTATGACAAAAAAAGAAAAAGGAAATCAAAGTATTTTTCACAGCTAAATCGTGTATTATTTTCTATTTCTACATATAATATGGAGAGCATGTGATGTGTGGTATCGGCTCTGAAGCTGCTCATTAACAGCGATGTGCTGTGTAAAAAAAAGGTAAAGCAGCTGCTAACGTGACTATTATTTTAGTTGCTGTGTAAATATAACAGCAAAAAGTGTCATTTTTAATTATTCACATATAGCACTTAATTGAGAATTATAAGTCGTCTAACAGTGCACATTCATATTTTGAAATAATCCTTACCCATAAGGTTGAATTTACCTACACAAATGTGCACAGCTGTCAAGGATTCTTTTTAATCTGCCAACATTAACCGTGCATCACCAGATCCTTTTTTTCTGCTTCTTGGCATCCACAACAGCTTAAATTGCCCAGAGGAATGCTTATTTTCAGGCATGAGAGCACAGGCCAGACAATGTCTGTCCTTTTCAAGGGGTATCAAGGATTGGCAGGGCCATGATCTCCTCTACTTGCAGGTCTTTTGTGATTCCCTGGAGGGGCTGAGGCCTGGCGAGCTCCCTGGCGCCATTCTGCTCTCTCACCCAGTCAGCCTTCATTAACCTCCACCTAAACATTCCTTTTGCTGGAGATTCAGACTTTATGATGGAGTCCGTGTGCTACCAGTAGAACACGCTACAGAAAAAATTCAGAGCTAGTTTAAAAAATGAAGAGGGGCAAATTAGTAATGAGATAATTAATAGCTATCTACTGCTAAAAATGATTGTAATTTAACTTCCGGGGACTAATCAGCAAATAACTAAGTGATGATTGGTTTTAATGAGTGGTTTTCATTGATATCTAGGAGCTACTGTAATAATTATAAGGTTGTGCTCATACCAAAATGAGATCTCTGGAATCAGAACAGCTATGGATATTTATTTTATCAAAATGTAATGAACATAACACCGCCAGTCGAAATTAACCAAGTGTGTTTCCTGCTGTACCTTTTCTAAATATCAGAGTATCAGATATAGCCACTAATTACTTTTCAGATTACACAGACACGGCTCAAAAAAAATTAAAGGAACATTTTAAAAACACATCAGATCTCAATGGGGAAAAATCCGTGCTCCATATGCAGGGGGAGCGTGTTAGGAATGAAAGGATGCCACATTGTTAGATCAACCTACAAATTCAAAGACAAAAATCAAAGTTAAAAAATGATGCAGCAGGCTGGTCCATGCTGTTGGGATTTCGTTGCAGCAACTCAAAATGGTACTCGGGAGTTTTTATGGCAACACTGGGGCGCGATCCTAATAAGACGACGGATGGTGTCCTGGGGGATCTCCTCCCAGACCTGGACCAGGGAAGCACTGAGCTCCTGGACATTCTGAGGAGCAACCTGGCAGCGTCAGATGGACCCAAACATAAAGTCCCAGAGCTTCTCTATTGGATCTAGATCAGGCAAGCGTGGAGGATGGTCAATGTGTCAATTCCTTCATCCTCCAGGAACTGTATGCATACTTTCACTGCATGAAGTCAGCCACTGTTGTGCATAAGGGGAAACCCAGGATCAACTGCACCAGCATATGGCTGACAGTGGGTCCAACAGTTTCATCCTGATAATTAATGAGTCAGGACATCCCTCCGTAGATATATTGACCCCCCACCAAATCAGTCATGCTCAACAATATTACAGGCAGCATGAGATTCTTAAACCTTCTCCAGACCCTTTCACATCTGCATGTGCTTGAGGGAAACTTGTTTCCATCTGTGAAAAGCACAGGACACAACTGTTGTACCTGCCAATTCTGGTATTCTATGGTAAATGCCACCCAGGCTCCATGGTGACAGGCAATGAGCACAGAGCCCACTAGAGGATGTCGGGCCTTCGGGCCATCCCCATAGTCTGTTCCTGATTGTTTGGTCGAAGACATTCACACCGGTGGCCTGCTGGAAGTCATATTGTAGTCCTGGCAGTGCTCATCCTGGTCCTGCTTGCAGAAAGGAGCAGATACTGGTCCCAGTGATGGTTGAGAGCCTTCTATGGCCCTGTCTAGCTCTCCCAGAGTAACTGCCTGTTTCCCAGTATCTCTGCTTTTGACACTAGCCAAATGCAAAACTAGTGAAAAAAATAGCAAACATGAGGAGCCTCCACCTGTAAAACCATTCCTGTTTTGGGGCATAACACCAAAGCAGCCGAAACTGATTAACAACTCCCTCTTCTGCTTAACCAACCAGATCAATATCCCAGGGCTTTAACTGACGATGCTTACTCTAATTAAAAAGTGTCCCTATATACTATCATATAACCATTTCCACAGACAGCATCACAGGGCGACGTGCGGGCTGAACCATGGAGAGGTCACCCGTCCATCGTAGGGCAATGTCTTTCAGTTATCTTTTAACCTCATCGTTATTCTATAGTCACTCTGATTTTATAAGGCTGAAGTGCGACATTTGGATCAATGCAGTCAATGCGATGCATCATTAGCTTGTGCTAGCTCAGCACAGATGCCGGCGATCAGTCATACTGATAGGAGAGGATCTGTGAACCTTGGATTCAACGTGCGCTCGCCAAGCCCGGCAACGGAAGTGAGCTTTGTGTACAATGTGATGCTATCAGGTAGGCCTCAGCTGCAGAGCTCGCAGTCATAACAACATTTAGAATGACTAAAAGTCATCTGTGCTGAGGCTGGATGTTATACAGACAATCAAGTCATCTCCTTTTGAACCTCCACAATGCTTCTGTTAAAGCATGTCATGAATACCAAGCCATCGTTTTAATGCACAACTTATTAATGTCTATGAATCACTTGCCTTTCAACACTGTGTACTATAGGCTGTAATTAAAGGTTAACCCAACCCTTTGCATGTCATCCTCTGCAGTGGATGCTGGATGTTGACTGACATGGCATGAAAAATGGCCTTGATCACACCGTCGGGAAGTTCAGCTGTAACACAGACATATGACTATCTGAATGGATAAACAGAAAGCCTACAGGCAAAACTAAGGAACAGTGAAGAGTGTCGCTGCTTTGAGCTGTTTATCAGTCTCATGATAAGAAAAATACTCCTTTCTGTGTGACTTTACTTTGTAGCTTCACACTTTATTGTTTCTCACTGCTTTCAGTACAGGAAAAGAGTAGCAGAGAGAATCAGTCCTCCACTTGTTAAACCCTCGAAACGTAAGTATGTCATTATCTGCCAACAGGATTTCAAGAGGGATGAAGTTAAGAGTTTGAGACAGATTCCTGCATAGACGCAGTATTGTGCTTGGCTGCTCTATTGTTCCGAGCGTTCGAGATGCAGAGCTGAATGAAATGTGCTTTACAGAATTGACAATATCTATCCAAACCTGCCCCTTTCATAATGCCCAGCAGAGAAAAGCACACTTACTGCTCCTCACACTGTCATGTCACCTCGCTTACTAAAATATTTGAGAGCCACAATTCTTCCTTTGTAATCTTATAACCATCGTGACCATTAAACTAGTTATTCTCTCTCTTGTAAATAACAAGCTATTCACATTTTATATCAAAGTGCTGCACTTTAATATCCATACATAAAATCTATAAAATAGCAGGTGTGGTTTTTTCTCCTAGTAAATGCTTTCAAGGTGGCCTGCATGTATATTTACAGCTCTATAATTTGTTTTTTGGACTCTACAAGAGAAGCTCTGCATGGTGTTGGTGCACAAGCAGGTTGGACTTCTTTGCTGGAAATGAGATGTTTGCTCTCACGGTCATGACAGAGAGTCAAAAGGAGAAAGAATGGTCTCAAATGGAGTAGTTAAAGCACCCTGATCAGTACCTAATTATTATCTCATTATTTAAAACTTTCTTTAATATGAGCAGCTGCTATTATAAAAGTTTACTGTATCTATGACAGAAAATAAAGCAAAGCTAAATAGTTCCCCATTAGTTGGCTATGCAGGACCAACATTAGCCAATAAGGAAATGAGTTAGCAGGTAAAGTCTTACTTTAAAAAAAAGTGAGAAAATGATATGCAGTGGACATGCCACTGTGAATAAAGCTGTGTGGGAGCTTTTCCTCAGTTACAGTCTCAGGCGTTTGTCACACTGTGAGATACATGTGAAAATAGAATTGCATTAGAGTTAATGACCAAGACCAGGATAATGACCATGGCCAGCCTCCAGAGCATACATGTGCCAAAAACCACAGCTCCTCCTGTGGCCACTTGAAGCTAGTGCCAGTGCCTGTAAAGTCGCACGGTGCAACTCACAGCATTACAAAGTGTGTTTATACCCAAGAATGAAATACAGTGGGCTCGGCCTCTGTGTACAGTTTAGGGTGGTGAATATTTTTCTAATGTGTCCTGACGCAGGCTGTTTGTGATTTTCTGACAATTAATTTAATCTCTGTTGTGTACTTCAGCTTTGATGATGAAATACTAGCATTTTATTAACCTGACCTAACCTACTCAGGAACATGGCACGTATCCATCTCTCTAACTGAGCCAGACGCATCCCACCCATGAGATGGGCGATTAGGAGGTATACAAATAAAATTTACATCTCATTTTTATTTGTCAGAGAAAAATATTAGAATAGAGTAGAATTAGAATGGAAAAATTAAAGTTTTTTTTTATTTAAACTTTTGGGAGTTTGCTTTGTGTTTTGTTTATTTTATTTTTAAGTGTTTCAAACATTTTTTCCCTCTTTTCATGTAGAATTACTCTTTATTGTAATTCTACATGTACAACAACATGCACTGATAAAAGCTATTTTGGAGAGAGGAATATATAATTATGCAAATCATGTAAAATTTACTCTATTATTGCACTCAGCCAAGGAATTATAAAGTAATGGGTTAATTATACCCTTTTCCTAACAGTAACAACATTACATTAGAAAATACAGTAAAACAATGAGTCTTATGTTCCTAATTGCGCCAGACTGCGCTTTTTGACCAAGCGGGGCAGGCTATGTGGGCCGGGTCCTCAGAAGGTCGGGTAGGCCGGATGTGATCTAAAAATGATGTGCCGGGATTGTGGCGTTCTCGGCGGCTCTAGTGACCCTCAAGCTCTCGGCTAGCTATCCAGCTGGTGGGTAACAGACGTCTCCGAAAATGTTGGAGCACTTTTGCAAATATGCGATGTCTCGATAAACGGAGCAGATATTTGAAGTTTACACACCCACATTCTCGCATGAAAATATGTTAAAAGTTTATTTTGTGACCCAGAAAGATTAATAAGAGTAATTTTAAAACTTAGTAGCGGCCGCCATTGCCGGAAACTGGAGTTTGGCTGGGCCGCAATATGAATTCTGGGATATAGTGGGTCACGAAGGACACACCCGACCCATCATTCAAATTCGAGGAAAAGGAGGACGCATTTGTCGGCTGCATTCGGAGGAGTCCACGAATTTGGACAGCCTTCGGCGCGTCGCTGTGGCGTAATCGGTCTACAAATGCGGCCTCAGGAGGACGCAGCCCATGAATTTGAATCACAGTCTTTGCAAACTACTTTCCTGCTTTGATAGAAAACAAAATGGACGTCAGACGATTTTTTTGAGAAATGAGAGGCGCAATCCTTAAGTTGTGGTGGCTCTGCTTCTGGGTCAACACATAAAACAGGTAAACAAACTTAAATCCTGTATGTCTTTGAGATTCTATGAACATTGGGCAGATCATTCCCAGCAGTCGTGTTTTAAACTCTTAAAAATCAGCTGTTGTTTCTTTCTGCGTCTCCTCATTGATCTGTAGCTCCTCATCATCGCGGAGAGTTCACGGAAAGCTTTCTCTCAGCTGTAACTGGCGGCTTTGGTATAGCAGCACCAGAACTTTCTGAAAAGCTCTGAAGCATGCTTGCTTGTATTTAAAAATGTGCGCGGCAGTAGTCACTTGTTCTGTCATGCAGACACAGCTTTGCTCACGTATCTGCTTCATTATCCGCTCAGATGATCGCACTGCGTGGAAACACAGCAGCATCATGAACTCCAGCTATAGGGAGATTTTTCAGGAGGAAAACAAAAATAAATAAAAAAAACATTCATGTTATAAATATGAGATCTGGTCTGTCATTTAAAATGTATTTTTTTTTTGTCCCCTTCTTAGATCATCGAAGAGTTCAGACACATCACCAGTTTCGTTGGTGGAGACATTCATGCTGAAACTTGATGAGTACACACCAGGTCTTTTGCAGCTTATGCCTGCCAAAGGAGGAGCTGCTGGTTCCAAGATGAGACCTCTGCTGGACACTTTGAATGACCTATGTTATTTGACTTTTTTCACAAATATGTAATTATGGAGGGCTGCAGTGGGTAGCAAGAAGGTCCTGGGTTCAAATCCCGGCCCAGGGTCTTTATGCATGGAGTTTGCATGTTCTCCCTGTGCATGTGTGGGTTCCCCCGGGTACTCCAGCTTCCTCCCACAGTCAGAGAGCATGGCTGTTAGGTTAATTGGTCTCTCCAAACTGTCCTTAGGTTTGAGTGTGTGCGTGCGTGGTTGTTTATCCTGTCTGTCTCTGTGTTTCCTTGTGATTGACTGTCCAGGGGGTACCCAGCCTCTCACCTGTTGAAAGCTGGAGAGAGGCATCAGCCACGTTTTTGTTTTTAATTCAGTCTTAATGTAAGTAAATCACTCGACTTAGTCTTTTCACTAAATTGTATCTCCCTACAGACACAGAGCATTGAGAAGAAAAGGGATCTCCTTATCTGCTGCCTCATTAGCTACCTCGGGGAAAGACAAGAAGATCTTTTTCATGACTGCCAGGTTTGTCATATTGATAACAGATTACTTATTAACTCAAGGGATCCTAATGTTCTTCTCTCCTGTCCTCTCCTATCCCGTTCTCCCCTTCTCCATTCATCTTCTGTCCACTCCCCTCTTTGGATAAACTGAAATGTATTGAAAAAGCATCTTAAATAAAATAAAACGTGTGCATGCTTTTTCTTTCTTTCTTTTTAACACGTAGGAATGTGAGGATTACACAGACAATATGATGAAGGTGATCGTGATCCACCACATCATGGCTGAGGAGGATCCATCAGATGTGTCCGTTGTGATTGAGGGAAACCAAGTGATGGAGGGATGTGGAAGCTGAACAAAGGCATGTGTACTGCTGATGGGACTGGTATATGCCCTCAACCTCGAATATCCGAAGGAGCTGAAGAACACATTTGATACTTTTCAAAAACTTTTTTTGGAGCTTGACGGGGCCAAACTACTGAAAAAGGTCAAAAATAAGCTTGTGCACCGCACACACGTTTCCCCTCCTGTTCCCAGAGGATATTTTGTCCAGACATAGCTTGATGGAGCTGTAATTTTTCTTCTGACAGCATGCACAGATTTAATGTTGGTGTTAGTGTTCTGTATATGTATCCACATTTTTGATAACGTACATGCACAGAAGCAACCTTGTAGAGTTTCTGTGCTTTTGGCTTTTAAAATGGACTAAGTGGCCTTTTTTGTCCGCATTAGCTGTTGTGTTGCACTTTATTCTGTGTTTTTATGGAATAAAAACATTGAGATGATGAACCATCTGAATGTCTTTTTTGGGGGGTGCATTTTACCTTATATGAATAGGTGATGTTTATCAACTGACAATTAAATTTTATTAGTAATTATAAAATTAATCTTACCTAATTTCAATGAGTAAGTAGCTGTTGAATATATACGGAAATATGGGGTAAATTTTAAGTATTTCATAGCTTTTTATTGAAGCTATTTTATACACAATATATTGACTTAAATCTTCCCCAAAAAAGTCCATGCAAATTGTTACCTCAGATTTATTGGGTAAATCCTTACAGTGGGCCCTTTGTTGATTAAATTGTTTCTAGCTTAAAAATCTAAACTGCAGACAGAGTGCAGGTTAAAGGCGCTTTGATTTTCAAATTTGCTGAACACGATAAGCAGACGATCTGCTCTACCGACGTCCTGATTGTTGCCTGTTGGACATGGAAACATTTTACTCTGATCGCTGCACACCAGTGACCAGAAACCCGAATGCTGCAATGATCATGCATTCGGGGGACGTAAATAATCAGGCTCCTCATTTTTTCAATAAAAAAGTCATATTCAGAAAACGATCAAAACCTGGATAAAACTCAAAACAGGAATATTAATGTGCATTCAGCGTGAAGCTGTCACAGTGGTAGAAGCAGCAGCAACTTGCCCTGATTTCACTTTCCCTCTCTGCACAGCAGCTCTGTGGCATCTGGACTGCCTCCATTTTTCTTTTTTTTGCGAGCATTCATTTTAATTCTAATGCTGGAGTATATATAGAGAGCGAGCTGCAGAGGCTCAAAGGAATGGCCAGCCGAATGTTCCCAGGATATCTCTCCACTGCAGAAAACTATTGATCCATCTGGTATAAAGAATCTGTTTTTCTGGGCACAAGTATTGGCTTCACCTAAATTCACTTGTTGTGGAGGTATTTTCACGGTTTGACTAGAAGAACATCTGTCAGCCAGCACACACAAACACACACACGAACAGGCGCATAGATTCAACGCCCTCACAGAAATGAACAGGTTGTCTCCAGTGGAAAAAAAAAAATCACATCCAATGCTAATCAAATGAATCAGTTTAAGTGCATTTCTGCCCTCCTATTTATCAGCTGGCTCTGTCTAAACAGCCGCTGATAATGCTGTGCGGTGCACATTGAGGCAGGGGCTCGTATCGACACACAGTGGGCGCCCATTTCACGCCTGCCCAGTTCAGGGGCTAATGAGTGCAGTTAGCATCTCACAAGTGGGCCTGCACAGTAATCGAACATCATTAATTCTAGTGCGATTCATTTTGCAACCAAATCACTGATCAAAGTCCATTTCAGCCTGCTCTAATAGTGCCCGTGGAAAAAAAATAGATGTATTAATGTCAGGTCTCTGCATATCAGTAAACAAATTACGTGGATTCCATACGTGTCAGCATCCTTGATTAAATGCAATGATTACATCTGAGGTTCAATATTAGTTTTCATTTTTGAACAAAATGATTTTTGATTAGCTTAAATCGCTTCCCGTCATCCGGGGATCCGACTCGGATGCCAGAGTCTTTCAGTCAGTTTTACTAAAAGTTCTCTCTGAAAATTAAAAAGAAACACGTCAAGAAAATTCTGGTTTGTTTCTAAATATATAAAAAGTGTTAGAAGTGATTAAGTTGTGAAAACATTAAAAGTTTCTTGTGGCACCAGGACATTAAATAGTTTTTCATAACGTTTGACATTCATTTGCAGAAGTCATGCTTTGATGATGCACTGAAGGCATATTTATCAAGATACTCCCCCTTCAGTAGTCCACATAACTCCTCTTAATTTTATAGATGATGTATGTCTTTCATAATGACAATCCAAATTCATTCTTCAGACAGGTGGGTAAGACATGACAGTAATGTTTAACGAAGCTTCCTCAAAGAGCAAAAATCCCTGCATTGTGCAAGCAGGAAACAACAAATGCTCGATAGAAGAAAGTCTAATTAAAGAACAAAATGGGAAAAAGGAATCCAGAAGAAGAAAACAAGGCAGAGGAGTAAGTAGAGACTAGGGCTAATTTGGAAAACAAGATAGAGACCCACCTAATTGGGCTGGGAGAAGACAATTACAAAGGCAGAGGAAATAAAAAGGCAAAGACAGGAAGGCAGCTGATTAGCAAAATAAAGCAAGAAACTCCAAAAAAAGACATGAAACGGAAAGTTAAACCCTTAGAAACTCAAGTGAACGGACGCCACCAAATAAAAACAGGAACCATACGAACATTTATCCTCTAAGCTGACCTTCATATGATTATCGTCACTGGCAGATGCGCACACCCACCGCTGATAACAATACGCGCTGTTGTCATAGCGTTTTTAAGTCAGCTTTGTAGGTTACAAGTCTAGCTGGTGAGAATGCGCCGCTGTATTCACTGTATAAAATCCCAATACAGAAACCTCAAAAGCTGTAGTTCCTATAGTGACCACATGAGGCAGATTCTCTAAGCATGTTAAAATGTAACCAGCCAATGTTACCAGCATTAAAAACATAAAAGCATATATTTGTTACTAATTTGCAGGTACGTGTGCCTGTGCCATAGGGAGTATAAAAAATGGACGTACCCCTCGGGGTCTCAAAAGTGATAATAATGTAGAATTGCTTTAAACTCGCCTTCTTTTTAATGGCCAGCAGGGGGCGACTACTCTGGCTCTGAAAGGACTTGCTCTGCCCAGGCTGTAAAGAAGCCTCCTTTGTTCTGTGACTTCAGTAGGTTTAAAAAAACTACTTTATGAGCTCATTCACTAGTTTTAGTTGAAATTATTATTATTAGTTTCAGGTTATCAAGAGAATGGCTCATAACTAACAGATATAAATCAGTGTGTTAAGGCACAGCGGGTTTTTATGTAGGAGCAGTTTGGTTACATAGAGTCAGTTTCATGTGATGCTACATAATGTTACTGTGTTTGGATTATTATGCTGGACTTGTTAACTTTAAAAAATCTATGAAAAAAATATAGCTAATTCACGAGTAATCTATTAGGAGCAAGAGATGGGTGTATATAAATATATCTATGTGTCACACTTTTACATTTTTGGGTAGTGACGAGCATGAATAAGTAAGCAGTTGCTAAAGCGCTCCATTCCACCTCTTGTTTGAGGTTTGAGAAGCCACATTTTTAACACTGAGTTTCTTACTCTATTGAGAGGCAACAATTGTGTAGTTGTCTCCTACACTTTAAATGCTCATTTTACAAGTATTTGGCAGGGCAATTGTCAACAGCTTGAAGCACAATTGGAACAGACTGGAAGGAGGAGAACAATAGAAGGAAGCTACAAAAACCCATCTTTCTACCTCTGCTCTTAAAGGCCCGCAGGACCACAGAATGCACAAGCAGAGTTCAAGAGCAGCACAAGATCTGTTTTCTTCCCCTTTCATAACAGCTTTGAGATTCCTGGGTATCGTCACCCAGCTCTCTGCAAAGCCCCCTATGCTTAGTTGACCTGGTAAATATTCCCATCTGCGAGCACGGTCCAGCAACTACTGGTCAAAACCTCCAGGTTTCCATCTTACAGCTGAAACATACTAAAAATATGCAGCAAAGGAAAACAACCCAAGAATGAAGAGTCGTACACAGAAGACCCTAAAAAAGCAGAAGACTCAATTTCATGTGTAATCTATCACAAAGGCTTCCCATGGAGCAGATAGCAAGGTCACTAATGATGACACCTCCTTCATCAGCAAGACTGAAGGAGGTCTGTTTTTGCCTTAAAAGCCATCAGCATATGTGTTAATCAAAATGAGTGGTGTCGAGTTTCTTTTAAAGAAAGAAAATTGGAGCAGGAGCCTGTTATTCCCTAAACGTTTAAATGAATATTGTACTTTAGATTTTGCCTTACTTAAAATTAATGCATTTAATTACATTCACAGATGGAGAATAAAGGAAAGCATTAGGGCAGAAGTGCAGCGAAGAATAAATGCTGCAAATTTTATTGTGAACTGTTTTCTTTAGTATCAGCTGAAGTGAAATGATCACAAATTCCCAATTCATAATTGAAATAATAATTCATAATTATAAACAGCGTGTATCAAAAATAATGACAGGATTTCAAAGTGCTGTAATTCCACAGCCATTCGCCGCTAACAATAAAAACGTGGACTGCTAGAAATAACGGATTCGTGAGTTTCGCGGTAGCCACTGTTACGTGCTGGTACAGCACGTTCTCACTCCCAAAGCGTAACATTTTATGCTAGGTGATAAATCGTCAACATATTACGCTTCCAGGCACCCGACACGTACCCTATATTACGATAACGAAAAAATGAGGAAACATGAGAACCGTTTGGAATGAATCTACACATGCTAGTTCGTTTTACTTAAATCCTTTCGGAAAAATATCTAACGTGTATGAAGTGCTGGTTAGGGTTAGAGATAAGGTCAGGGCTTGGAATACATGCTGGAACGTGTATTACCGCGGGAGCGTCATTCTGCTGGATTTCATCCATAACGCGGCGCGTAGCATAAGAACGCTGAAGGTCACATTTCACATTCCTCAGGAACGCCTCTGGATTTGACAAATCGTCAGGATGTTACGCCTCGGGAGTGAGAACGGGCTGGTTCGCAAGTACATGTCTGACTATTGTTTGGACATGTGTCGTACGTGTGGAGGGGGACAAACTGAACACTTGTGACCACAGTCAGTTTTATATGTAACACTTTATACTCAACCATGAATATTATGAACTAGTACCATAAGCTTGTGTCCATTACTGTACTGTACACACACACTTACCTATCAGTTGTCGCCCACCCCCGACCCCAAATCTGACTTTATAGTCCATAAATGGACAGGTTTCTTTTCTTTTTTTTTCCTGTCCCATTTGGTTCTTCAGCCGTCAGAATTGTTGTCTGAACACCAACAAGGAGACCCGATGGATTTACTTTGCCAAGTGGATCATCACGGCCTTGCCGTATTGGTCTATTTGATCGGCCTTTGTTGTCATTATTTATTTTATTTTATTTTCAGTTGTTACAGACGGGACAGACATGACTGAGGGATAGGAAAGGGAGAAAGAAAGATGAAGGAAAAGAAAAACAGAAGGGAAGAGGGACAGTGAGAAAGAAGAGAAAAACAAATCTCCTGGATCACCTGTTGAGAGAAAAAGAAGAGAAAACAAGCAAAAAACCAGAGCAACATACTAAACACAACACCATCACGTTAATCTAGCTGAGTGTAAACAGCAGTAAATACTAAATATTGAATGTTGTTGTGTAGCAAGCAGGACCGACAGCGCACAATGTGCTTTAGGTAGCAGCCAATAGAAGGTGTAGTTTATGTCTATGAACAGTGAACACCCGTGTGCACACCTGTGTGGATCAGCGCGCTTGTATTCAAAAGGTTTCCACATGTAACGGTCTGCTAGAGCAGCGGTCCCCAACCCCCGGGCCTCGGACCGGTACCGGTCCGTAAGTCGTTTGGCCACGAGAGTTGAGGCTCAGGTTTTCAGCATTATTTTGTTAGCGTTTTTATCGCTAACTCTGTTTTCCTGGGTCTTTTCACGTGTGTTATGAATAACTCTTTTTTTCAGTAGCGGTACTAGTTTTATTTTGTTGTATTTATCCGCGACAGCTTAAAGGCTGGTCTGTGAAAATATTGTCGGGCATAAACCGGTCCGTGGTGCAACAAAGGTTGGAGACCGCTGTGCTAGAGGATGTAGAGAGCCATAGCCCCGTCCCCCAGGGCAGGAAGCAGGCATGGAGGAGATCCAGGCCCCAGACATCCAGAGGCCCCAGAGTGCGAGAGCCCAAGGAGGACCACCGGAGGGCTCTGCCGGCAGCCAGCTGTGCCAGAGTGAACCGAGCCGCAGGCCCAGAGGCCGGAGGCCCAAAAGCCCCCTACGCCCCGGAAGAGGCCTGACCGAGCAACAGGCGCCAGGCCCCTGCCAAGTAGTCACCGGGAGTGAGCTGGTACATACCTGAGCGCCCAGCCCCGGACACCAAGAACCACCAACGCACCGACCCCTGAGGGCATCAGCTATGCTGCACAACATGCAGCAGGTTACGCTTAGCTGTAGCACTTATGGGAAAATGCAATTATTCCATTTCATCCTCATGCAGAGTTTACAAGATGCTCCCACCTCTGAGCCTTCTTTTATAGCAGTAATTATAACAATAAAATGATGAGGCACTATAAAGTGTCTAGTATGCCTGCATCAATGAAAACTCTACCGGTGGGCATTATAAGCCACTTTCACGTTTTTGTTCATTTGGTTGAGAACATGATGGAGCAAAAACAGACTGAAAGTGTTAAGACAAAAGATATATGCCAAAGTCAAACCAAATATTTAAGGAAGCTTTACACGGCCTGTATTTGTATAGCGCTTTACGCTACATCCAGTCATCCACACATTCACACACTGGTGATGGCAGCTACATTGTAGCCACAGCCACCCTGGGGCGCACTGACAGAGGCGAGGCTGCCGGACACTGGCGCCACCGGGCCCTCTGACCACCACCAGTAGGCAACGGGTGAAGTGTCTTGCCCAAGGACACAACGACGAGACTGTCAGTCTCGAACCAGCAACCTTCCGATTACAAGACGAACTGCCACGATTGCCCCTATATCACTTTAGGAAGTCCACCCCAGCCTGCATTACTAACTTCTTTTTAAGTTTGCCTTGGAGCTAGCCAAGGTGCCAACGCATAAAGCATGGTTTTAGAAGTGTGCTACTGCTGGTCAGTCAGCAGAGTGTTTGCAAAGCCTTTAAGAGGAGGAACATTACACCAGGAATGAGCTACCTTATTCTCATCAAGCAGCATGTCACAGCTATCTCAGCTCAGCAACAGCAACTTCTTCCTAGGGACATCCCCAGAACCATACATCCCTACATCCATGTTTTTTCTCACCCTACACCGAACTTGAAGTCAGGGTGTGGCTGTGACAGGCAGGGTAACCCGGATGGGTCACCAACACATGGAGACAGACAACCATGCAGTACCATCAGATAACTTAACAAGCACTGGACTCAGGGTGGAAGCCGGGGCACCCAGGGGAAAACATTAGACCAAATTCTATGTAAACAGCAAAGAGGAAAATTGGACTGAAGCAAAGGGAATAAGTCATTCTAAATTATAAAATGTCACTGATATATGTAAAAGATTGAGCTTTTCTTAAAGGTGGAAAGGGGCCATAATATTATCATTTGGGAGTAACTGCCCTAGCTAAAAAGTTTGCCATCAGTACAGGCATTTGTGTGTGTGAGGAGTCAGCAAGAAGTGTGTCAGTTCAGTGGAACCAAATAAGCCTGTGAGCAGTCAGCAAATTATACTGGAAACAATGGCGAACAACCTTGGGGCACATCCAGTTCCCTTAATAGCTGGTGTTCAGGGTACTTGAACAAACATTAGGATAAATATGGAGTCTCACATCATGAAAGTGTTTAGTCAGGTTACTAGTCAGGTGTAGAACTCTACAAAGCTTTGTCTTTAACTGTTTAACTTTAGCAACCCAGTAGAAGCAGTTGGTGTTAACAGAGCACAGTCCCACACTGCACCAGGTAGTGAGTATTATACAGCACTGATATTAGGGCAGTCTTTCAAAGAGTTTGAAAAACATGCAGACGTAACCAAAGCCATCAAATATTAACTGGAGTAACAACAAAAGAAAGATGCTATCGCAGTTGTGTCTAGCTAAGAGGCATAACAACCTTTAAGATGTGAATTCTCTCAGAAGCAGCTGATCAGTTCTGCAGTGCACCAAGAATGCAGCCTTAACAATCTTTGGGTCCGGTACAATGGCTCCATGTGTTTGTCCTAGCCCCAACCTCGCACATTCTCCAAGTGCATTGATGTGTATGTCCTGCTGCCTGTCTAAGATGACAGAGATGGCACGGTGCCCGAAGACCCTTTGCTGCATTCCAATGGCCATTAATTGAGTACCTGCCCGTCATCTTGTCCCTGATTGATGACATAATTAGAGACGGGCCTGTTTGATGGAGATGCCTGGCAAACTCCTCTGTCTGTTGGCCTTTGTGAGGCTGTGAGGCCCAGGTCCCCAGAGCTTTGGTGTGTCGCTAACCTTGCCTCAGCACAAAGAGGACTATGCCTTCATGTGCCTGTGTGTGTGTGTGTGTGTGTGTACATGTGTGGACAGTGTTCCCTGGTCCTGCTCTCCTTAACAATGAGCACAGCTTCAAGCTTGGGGAAGCTGATTAAATTAAAGTGCCTCACAGGCAATCATGCCAAGGTCAAAGAGATGCTGTGCAAACTGCTTTTGGCACCAACTTTCCTCGGTGTGCGGAGACGCTTATCAGCAGATGTGTGTGGTTTGGTTTCGGGAGTGGCTGAACGCTCGTGGATCGTGGAAAATTGAATTGTCACTGTTGATTTTGCTGCTTGCATATCAGGGAGAAAATGAACTTTCAACAATAGCACAATATGAGGTCCTGGTCTGCACTTTGGATGACAAAGACGAGCGAGAGAATGGGCCCTGCCTGTACCAGTGAGATTCAGTCGAGTGTTTTTGATTGTTGTTGGTTTCGTTTCTTTTTTTTGGTTTCTTACACCGTGCGTCTTTTGTCCTGTCTCTCTGCATTCAGCTCCAACCATTCATGGGAGATGAAAAGGTTTCCTGGAGCTTGAGTCTACCAGAGGTGTCTTCCTGTTTAAAGGGAGTTTTTCCTCCTCACTGTTGCCAACTGCTGTGTTGCCTTATTGTTGGTCTTTCTCTGTACTATTGTACATTACATCATAAAGCACCTCGAGATGACTCTTGTTGTTATTTGGTGCTAGTGGAGCAACGGATCAAAAATATCACGGTTCGGTTTGGATCGGATCGGATCAATTTTCGGATCAGCAAAAAAAAAAAAAAGACAAAAATTAACATTTACTTATTTACTTATTGAAGTATTTTTTGCCTGTTAAAAACATTCAACTCAAGACTCATTCCACGCAATTATTAAAAAAAATATGATACAATATAGGGCAGTATAGGGCTTTGTATCTACCACTCAATTCAATTCAATTTTATTTATAAAGCGCCAAATCACAACAACAGTCGCCTCAAGGCGCTTTATATTGTAAGGTAGACCCTACAATAATACATACCGCTCATTATATCGCACTCCGCTGTGATATAATGAGCTGGTCACGTAGCTTTCCGTTGCCCTGGAGCTCCACCCATTTGTAGTAGTTAGGGCAACAGAAGATGCCTGGGACAGTTCAGCCATAACTTAAATCTTTTCCTGCTCATACATGCTTGGAACGATCTTGCCACTAAAGTGGACGCGCAACGAGATATCATAGCGTGGCTCAAGCACGTTCATCATAGTTTAAACCCCTTGTTTTGCACAACAGAATACGGCCTCCCGTCTGCAGCTAAACACCCCAGTAGCTTTTGTAATAGCTTTAGCCCGGTCGGACTGGGCAGCAAAGGGCTGCTTAAATACCGCAAACTCCTCTGCTCCTCCACTTGGACCGCTAGCGCTGGCCATAACTATCGCTTGACAGACCCACACGCCACCATACACATACTTTTTTTCTTCTTTTTCGAATCTTCGGATCACGTGCGTACCGAACCGTGGAGTGGGATCGGTTCGGATTACGTATCAACCGTGATCCGTTGCACCACTATTTGGTGCTATATAAATAAAATTGTATTGAAAGCTGTAGTGTAGTTATATTTTTGTTAAGCAGGAGGCGCTGTGGCAGTTGCCCAGCATTACTGCATATGCTAACAGTAGCATATAGTGAGTCATAACGTTAACAAATTGATTGGAAAGTTAAAGAGACAAAGAGCTGTTTTGTATGCCACCAAAAATCAAAACCATTCGAGGGATTTAAATTAAATATCACACTTATATACGTCGACCAGTACTATTTAGAGTACTGTGATTCTTTTCCATCCCATTACACCGTCAGGCAGGTAATGCTGCAAAATTATTGTCAGACCAACAAACCTGAAAGTGGAATCATTTTTGGAGTTATTATTCTTAACATTAACATTAAAATTATTCTGCAGAATACTCAGAAAATAAATAACCTCTTAGGGTACAATAGCTTGTCCCTGGGGTGCTACCCTCTAACGCTGCCATTGTATGCTTGAAAGCAGGTACATGTTTTTGCTTTGTACCTTACAGCTGAGGGGGTGACAAATCTTTTATAACAATAATGATTTTTTTAAATAAGACGTAAAAATCTGAAGCTTGCTTTTCATCTGGATGTTGAATTAAAAAAGAAACACAATGTAACACAGTGCACAGCAGTGCTCAGCAGTGCCGGCAGCATCGGCGGTTTGTCTCTTTCTTAACATAGCATTAAACATGCATT
>NW_024582383.1:1327665-1422178 GCF_018398535.1 Haplochromis burtoni | reverse complement strand
CTGACTATTGTTTGGACATGTGTCGTACGTGTGGAGGGGGACAAACTGAACACTTGTGACCACAGTCAGTTTTATATGTAACACTTTATACTCAACCATGAATATTATGAACTAGTACCATAAGCTTGTGTCCATTACTGTACTGTACACACACACTTACCTATCAGTTGTCGCCCACCCCCGACCCCAAATCTGACTTTATAGTCCATAAATGGACAGGTTTCTTTTCTTTTTTTTTTCCTGTCCCATTTGGTTCTTCAGCCGTCAGAATTGTTGTCTGAACACCAACAAGGAGACCCGATGGATTTACTTTGCCAAGTGGATCATCACGGCCTTGCCGTATTGGTCTATTTGATCGGCCTTTGTTGTCATTATTTATTTTATTTTATTTTCAGTTGTTACAGACGGGACAGACATGACTGAGGGACAGGAAAGTGAGAGAGAAAGATGAAGGGAAAGAAAAACAGAAGGGAAGAGGGACAGTGAGAAAGAAGAGAAAAACAAATCTCCTGGATCACCTGTTGAGAGAAAAAGAAGAGAAAACAAGCAAAAAAAACAGAGCAACATACTAAACACAACACCATCACGTTAATCTAGCTGAGTGTAAACAGCAGTAAATACTAAATATTGAATGTTGTTGTGTAGCACGCAGGGCCGACAACGCACAATGTGCTTTGAGGTAGCAGCCAATAGAAGTGTAGTTTATGTCTATGAACAGTGAACACCCGTGTGCACACCTGTGTGGATCAGCGCGCTTGTATTCAAAAGGTTTCCACATGTAACGGTCTGCTAGAGCAGCGGTCCCCAACCCCCGGGCCTCGGACCGGTACCGGTCCGTAAGTCGTTTGGCCACGAGAGTTGAGGCTCAGGTTTTCAGCATTATTTTGTTAGAGTTTTTATCGCTAACTCTGTTTTCCTGGGTCTTTTCACGTGTGTTATGAATAACTCTTCTATTTTTCAGTAGCGGTACTAGTTTTATTTTGTTGTATTTATCCGCGACAGCTTAAAGGCTGGTCTGTGAAAATATTGTCGGGCATAAACCGGTCCGTGGTGCAACAAAGGTTGGAGACCGCTGTGCTAGAGGATGTAGAGAGCCATAGCCCCGTCCCCCAGGGCAGGAAGCAGGCATGGAGGAGATCCAGGCCCCAGACATCCAGAGGCCCCAGAGTGCGAGAGCCCAAGGAGGACCACCGGAGGGCTCTGCCGGCAGCCAGCTGTGCCAGAGTGAACCGAGCCGCAGGCCCAGAGGCCGGAGGCCCAAAAGCCCCCTACGCCCCGGAAGAGGCCTGACCGAGCAACAGGCGCCAGGCCCGCCAAGTAGTCACCGGGAGTGAGCTGGTACATACCTGAGCGCCCAGCCCCGGACACCAAGAACCACCAACGCACCGACCCCTGAGGGCATCAGCTATGCTGCACAACATGCAGCAGGTTACGCTTAGCTGTAGCACTTATGGGAAAATGCAATTATTCCATTTCATCCTCATGCAGAGTTTACAAGATGCTCCCACCTCTGAGCCTTCTTTTATAGCAGTAATTATAACAATAAAATGATGAGGCACTATAAAGTGTCTAGTATGCCTGCATCAATGAAAACTCTACCGGTGGGCATTATAAGCCACTTTCACGTTTTTGTTCATTTGGTTGAGAACATGATGGAGCAAAAACAGACTGAAAGTGTTAAGACAAAAGATATATGCCAAAGTCAAACCAAATATTTAAGGAAGCTTTACACGGCCTGTATTTGTATAGCGCTTTACGCTACATCCAGTCATCCACACATTCACACACTGGTGATGGCAGCTACATTGTAGCCACAGCCACCCTGGGGCGCACTGACAGAGGCGAGGCTGCCGGACACTGGCGCCACCGGGCCCTCTGACCACCACCAGTAGGCAACGGGTGAAGTGTCTTGCCCAAGGACACAACGACGAGACTGTCAGTCTCGAACCAGCAACCTTCCGATTACAAGACGAACTGCCACGATTGCCCCTATATCACTTTAGGAAGTCCACCCCAGCCTGCATTACTAACTTCTTTTTAAGTTTGCCTTGGAGCTAGCCAAGGTGCCAACGCATAAAGCATGGTTTTAGAAGTGTGCTACTGCTGGTCAGTCAGCAGAGTGTTTGCAAAGCCTTTAAGAGGAGGAACATTACACCAGGAATGAGCTACCTTATTCTCATCAAGCAGCATGTCACAGCTATCTCAGCTCAGCAACAGCAACTTCTTCCTAGGGACATCCCCAGAACCATACATCCCTACATCCATGTTTTTTCTCACCCTACACCGAACTTGAAGTCAGGGTGTGGCTGTGACAGGCAGGGTAACCCGGATGGGTCACCAACACATGGAGACAGACAACCATGCAGTACCATCAGATAACTTAACAAGCACTGGACTCAGGGTGGAAGCCGGGGCACCCAGGGGAAAACATTAGACCAAATTCTATGTAAACAGCAAAGAGGAAAATTGGACTGAAGCAAAGGGAATAAGTCATTCTAAATTATAAAATGTCACTGATATATGTAAAAGATTGAGCTTTTCTTAAAGGTGGAAAGGGGCCATAATATTATCATTTGGGAGTAACTGCCCTAGCTAAAAAGTTTGCCATCAGTACAGGCATTTGTGTGTGTGAGGAGTCAGCAAGAAGTGTGTCAGTTCAGTGGAACCAAATAAGCCTGTGAGCAGTCAGCAAATTATACTGGAAACAATGGCGAACAACCTTGGGGCACATCCAGTTCCCTTAATAGCTGGTGTTCAGGGTACTTGAACAAACATTAGGATAAATATGGAGTCTCACATCATGAAAGTGTTTAGTCAGGTTACTAGTCAGGTGTAGAACTCTACAAAGCTTTGTCTTTAACTGTTTAACTTTAGCAACCCAGTAGAAGCAGTTGGTGTTAACAGAGCACAGTCCCACACTGCACCAGGTAGTGAGTATTATACAGCACTGATATTAGGGCAGTCTTTCAAAGAGTTTGAAAAACATGCAGACGTAACCAAAGCCATCAAATATTAACTGGAGTAACAACAAAAGAAAGATGCTATCGCAGTTGTGTCTAGCTAAGAGGCATAACAACCTTTAAGATGTGAATTCTCTCAGAAGCAGCTGATCAGTTCTGCAGTGCACCAAGAATGCAGCCTTAACAATCTTTGGGTCCGGTACAATGGCTCCATGTGTTTGTCCTAGCCCCAACCTCGCACATTCTCCAAGTGCATTGATGTGTATGTCCTGCTGCCTGTCTAAGATGACAGAGATGGCACGGTGCCCGAAGACCCTTTGCTGCATTCCAATGGCCATTAATTGAGTACCTGCCCGTCATCTTGTCCCTGATTGATGACATAATTAGAGACGGGCCTGTTTGATGGAGATGCCTGGCAAACTCCTCTGTCTGTTGGCCTTTGTGAGGCTGTGAGGCCCAGGTCCCCAGAGCTTTGGTGTGTCGCTAACCTTGCCTCAGCACAAAGAGGACTATGCCTTCATGTGCCTGTGTGTGTGTGTGTGTGTGTGTACATGTGTGGACAGTGTTCCCTGGTCCTGCTCTCCTTAACAATGAGCACAGCTTCAAGCTTGGGGAAGCTGATTAAATTAAAGTGCCTCACAGGCAATCATGCCAAGGTCAAAGAGATGCTGTGCAAACTGCTTTTGGCACCAACTTTCCTCGGTGTGCGGAGACGCTTATCAGCAGATGTGTGTGGTTTGGTTTCGGGAGTGGCTGAACGCTCGTGGATCGTGGAAAATTGAATTGTCACTGTTGATTTTGCTGCTTGCGTATCAGGGAGAAAATGAACTTTCAACAATAGCACAATATGAGGTCCTGGTCTGCACTTTGGATGACAAAGACGAGCGAGAGAATGGGCCCTGCCTGTACCAGTGAGATTCAGTCGAGTGTTTTTGATTGTTGTTGGTTTCGTTTCTTTTTTTTTGGTTTCTTACACCGTGCGTCTTTTGTCCTGTCTCTCTGCATTCAGCTCCAACCATTCATGGGAGATGAAAAGGTTTCCTGGAGCTTGAGTCTACCAGAGGTGTCTTCCTGTTTAAAGGGAGTTTTTCCTCCTCACTGTTGCCAACTGCTGTGTTGCCTTATTGTTGGTCTTTCTCTGTACTATTGTACCTTACATCATAAAGCACCTCGAGATGACTCTTGTTGTTATTTGGTGCTAGTGGTGCAACGGATCAAAAATATCACGGTTCGGTTTGGATCGGATCGGATCAATTTTCGGATCAGCAAAAAAAAAAAAAAAGACAAAAATGTAACATTTACTTATTTACTTATTGAAGTATTTTTTGCCTGTTAAAAACATTCAACTCTAGACTCATTCCACGCAATTATTAAAAAAGAATGATGATACAAATATAGGGCAGTATAGGTCTTTGTATCTACCACTCAATTCAATTCAATTTTATTTTTAAAGCGCAAAAATCACAACAGTCGCCTCAAGGCGCTTTATATTGTAAGGTAGACCCTACAATAATACATACCGCTCATTATATCGCACTCCGCTGTGATATAACGAGCGGTCACGTAGCTTTCCGTTGACCTGGAGCTCCGCCCATTTGTAGTAGTTAGGGCAACAGAAGATGCCTGGGACAGTTCAGCTATAACTTAAATCTTTTCCTGCTCATACATGCTTGGAACAATCTTGCCACTAAAGTGGACGCGCAACGAGATATCATAGCGTGGCTCAAGCACGTTCATCGTAGTTTAAACCTTGTTTTGCACCACAGAATGCGGCCTCCCGTCTGCAGCTAAACACCCCAGTAACTTCTGTAATAGCTTTAGCCCGGTCGGACTGGGCAGCAAAGGGCTGCTTAAATACCACAAACTCCTCTGCTCCTCCGCTTGGACCGCTAGCGCTGGCCATAACTATCGCTGGCCATAACTATCGCTGGCCATAACTATCGCTGGACTGACCCAATACGCCACCATACACATACTTGTTTTTCTTTTTTTTCGAATCTTCGGATCACGTGCGTACCGAACCGTGGAGTGGGATCGGTTCGGATTACGGATCAACCGTGATCCGTTGCACCACTATTTGGTGCTATATAAATAAAATTGTATTGAAAGCTGTAGTGTAGTTATATTTTTGTTAAGCAGGAGGCGCTGTGGCAGTTGCCCAGCATTACTGCATATGCTAACAGTAGCATATAGTGAGTCATAACGTTAACAAATTGATTGGAAAGTTAAAGAGACAAAGAGCTGTTTTGTATGCCACCAAAAATCAAAACCATTCGAGGGATTTAAATTAAATATCACACTTATATACGTCGACCAGTACTATTTAGAGTACTGTGATTCTTTTCCATCCCATTACACCGTCAGGCAGGTAATGCTGCAAAATTATTGTCAGACCAACAAACCTGAAAGTGGAATCATTTTTGGAGTTATTATTCTTAACATTAACATTAAAATTATTCTGCAGAATACTCAGAAAATAAATAACCTCTTAGGGTACAATAGCTTGTCCCTGGGGTGCTACCCTCTAACGCTGCCATTGTATGCTTGAAAGCAGGTACATGTTTTTGCTTTGTACCTTACAGCTGAGGGGGTGACAAATCTTTTAAAACAATAATGATTTTTTTAAATAAGACGTAAAAATCTGAAGCTTGCTTTTCATCTGGATGTTGAATTAAAAAAGAAACACAATGTAACACAGTGCACAGCAGTGCTCAGCAGTGCCGGCAGCATCGGCGGTTTGTCTCTTTCTTAACATAGCATTAAACATGCATTGTAGAATTCTCCATCAAGGCTTTGAAAGGCATCTGTGGCCACTAAAGGGCGAAAGGTTCAGCAGCTCCCTTGTGCAGAAAGAGTGCTTACTGTAGAATTTCCTCTCAGTGAAGTGAGTGTTGGCAGGACCACAAAGTCTCACATTCAGAGACTTGTGGTGACTCTTGATCACTTCCCTGAGAGAATTTTCCCCCGACTCTAAAACGTTGGCTAAAATGATGTTGCTGATTCGAGTGCGGCGGCGAACGGAGCCTTCAGAAAAAAGCAAAATCGATACAAAAGGTTTTCTGTCTGGTGGAAAGATAAAACAGGGGGGGAAATGCTATCGCTGCAGCAAGCTCCCTTAATGCATTTGATTACTCGTCCACCTCGTTCATATTTGCTTGTTTACCAGGAATAACTGCCTTGTTTGAGGACCTCTCCTGTGGCTCGGCTTCTTGTGGTGTTGACACAAGAAGTGGCGGCACAGTTATTATTTGTCTGTCCTCTCTGTGGCCTCATAAATGCAAACCCTTTTCTGTGTTTCTTACTGTGATCGAGCTGGCTATTACAATTGCAACAATACTAAATAAGTCCAATAATTACTACCTGTAATAACAAATTTGTGCCTTAATGTAACAGTAAAAAAAAAGTTTGAGTACAGTATTTATTTTTTTTATTTATTTAATTAGCTATTAAGTAGCTAGCTTTAGATTTGTATTTGTATACCACTTTGTTTTAGTCTGATGATGAACCTCTTCATCATCACGCTGATGACATGCAAACATATACAGAAGAAAACAAGTCTCAAAGTATTCACTGCTTTTCATTTAATTTAGATGAAGAATATCTAAATGTAAAATTGACATTCATATGGATTTCTTCCTTTTCAGCGAGGGGGGCACCACAGACTGTCTCACCTTCCTCACTCTAGTGACGATTCCACCTGAAGGTTCAGAAA
Organism: Haplochromis burtoni; assembly: GCF_018398535.1. Taxonomy (NCBI): domain Eukaryota; kingdom Metazoa; phylum Chordata; class Actinopteri; order Cichliformes; family Cichlidae; genus Haplochromis; species Haplochromis burtoni. Next base: position 1,415,506 of record NW_024582383.1, on the reverse strand, counting down.
TGAACTCATTCTATAGCCCATATGTTCTTATACCGATACACCAATTTAGTGTACAGCATATTGCATTATTTATCTTGTGTGGTGAACACAGATGCTTCCATGCAGGGTACACAGTGTCACTGAGTGGTTTAATGAGTGCTAAAAGATCTGAAACATGCTGTATGCTATAGCCTTCAAAGTCACCCAATCTCCCAGAATCCAATTAAACTCCTACATGAGAATTCAGAGGAATACGCTCTTCAACATCAAAACACCACATGAGCGAACATCATTTGAGAGACTGTTGCTTCATTCGGTCCCTGTTAAAAAACTGTGTAACAAGATCACAGAACACAATTCTAAATGTCTAACCAAAACAAATTTATTAATGTATTTAAATATATTACATTTATTTAAGTTAATTAAAGTCTGTTTTTTTCTTTTCTGTACATTTCAGTAGTCATCACATTTTAAGATTAAGTTTTCATGGTTAAAAGTCTATATGAGAAAGGCACGATTAAAAGAGGCCATGTTGAGATATTGTAGCAATAGAATTGTGTGATAATAGCACACTGACTGCTACATAAGCAAAAACACTATCCCCAAAGTCTGGTGGCAGTCATTATGCTGCAGGGGAAGCGTCTCTGCAGCTTGTTCTGAACAACTTGTGAAAGAAAAGGTCATCTAAAAAACAAAGTGTGCAAATCGGTCTCTAAAAAGATAAAAAAAATTAAGGTCAAGTAACAGCAAAACATTATCACACCGACTGTCATGACACAGGCACACAAGAATGCAGATGGACTGCCTCACGCAGCTTCACAGAGCTGGAACAGTTTGGCAAAGAAAAATGTGGAAATTCTGCAGCGTCTTGGCTAAAACCTGAGACAGACTGATACACACAGAGGCAGGCCTACAACTGCTGCCAAAGACGCCTCGACTGAGTATTGATTTAAAGTGGGTGAATTATGCAATCAATTGTTTTGTGTTTTTTCCTTGGGCTTAATTTAGATCAATTTGTAGAGATTTCTTTTCACTTTGAGATTTTTTCAATTCTTTAGAATAAAGCTTAATTAAACATACTCTGAGTCAATGTAGTAAACACTGCTCAGTGGCACACCACCGGTCCTATCTCTCCTGCCATGCAAGACAGTGTAACAATTTCTTGGATGCGCACATGCGCGCACACACATACACAAAGATGTACTAAACAACCACAAAGATGCACGAAACAAAAACAAAGATGGTAAATGGCCTGTATTTGTATAGCTTTACTAGTCCCTAAGGACCCCAAAGCGCTTTACACATTCAGTCATCCACCCATTCACACACACATTCACACACTGGTGATGGTAAGCTACATTGTAGCCACAGCCACCCTGGGGCGCACTGACAGAGGCGACAGAACAACCACAGAGATGCACTAAACAACCACAAACAAATCAAAACAACCACAAAGAGACACTAAACTACAAAGATACTAAACTACAAAGGAACTACAAAGGGATCAAAACTCCAGACTTTGTAAATAGACACAAAGATCCAGTAAACAGCAACAAGGATACTCTAAACAACCCCAAAAGACACACTAAATAGCTACAAAGAGCTCAAAACAGCCACAGAGACAAACTAAACACCAGAAAATGCATTAAACAACTAAAAGATGCAATAAATACCAGAAGAGATCAAAACAACCACGTGCCTTGGTACGACTTGCTAAACAAACACAGAAAATGCACTAAATAGCAATAAGAAAACTCTAAATGACCACAAAGAGGCACTAAATAACTACAAAGAAAACTAAAAAGCCACAAAGATGCTCTAAATAACATCAAAAGGAGATCTAAGCAACCACAATGGCTCCCTGAACAAATACCAACAAATACCACTATGTGTCCCTACAGATGATGAAGGCCTGTCGTAGAAAATGTGACCAGAAATAATGAAATTTCGTTATTATTATTATTATTACTAGTAGGCGTATGTCTCAGGCGGCACGGCGGCGGTGCTCTGGACCAAAATGGTGCACAACGCTCAGTGTTTTGCACATTTCTATTGCACTGTTGTGTCTGTATCGTTCTGTTCTCTCTGCTGTTGCACTGTCTTTGTTTGTTTTGCACTTTTTGCACACTTGCACTTCAGTAGTCCTGTGTTGATTGTCTGTTATATTTCATATGTAGCACCATGGTCTCATTTTACTGTGTACTGTGCCACTGCACATGGTTTGAATGACAACAAAGCCACTTGACTTGACTGGTATTACGTTTTAACATTATTAGACGTCAACGCTTCCTTGTTTTACCTGATCAAATGGAGTATTTGCTCTATTTGCCTTTTTAGGATTTCACCTCAGACGCTGTCGTTTCAGTTTCTTCACCCATAAAATGTTCCAGCTTTTGATTGATACTTGCTGTCCACAATCCATTTAGAATGATTGTGATTCACTAACAGTTACACAAAGATAAGAACTAAGCTGTTTTATGTCCTTATTTTGTGCGCAAGGTATGAGCATATCTATACATATACACTGATGTGACAAAGATCCAAACCTACAATGTCCTGTGTGAAGATGTGCTTTTTTGATGATCTAAAACATTTACGTGTGAAAAACATACCAAACAGATAGGAAATGAAGCGGGGGCAAACACGGTATTAGTGAATGAGCTCCACTGTTTTCATCTTCTTAAGAAAAATACCAAAAACTGCTCCAAATTTAGATATCTGTCTGGATCCAGGCACTCAATTCATGCATTGTGCTAATGGAAGTTTGGTGCTTGGAGGGGGTATGCAGCCTCACATTGATCCTAAGACGGGCGAGGACCCTTTGGAAGCCTGTGGCCTGGAGCACCTAATTGGATAATCTGTTTGTGGCTGTGAGATATTTGTATTAATAGCACATCATTTAATCTAATAACTGTCATACCAGAGCTGAGGACCAAAACAGGTTTCTGTTTTTCTGTATTGCCTAAACTGTGACAGTAGAATAACTGAAGCTGTATATTTCATTTTATATGCAATGTATTTATTAATAATACAGCATTTAGCTATAACCGCAGCTTATCTCGTATGCAGTTTATAAATCGACAGCTCTTCGTTAAAACGGTGCCTCAGGCTGAAACCTCAATTCAAAAGTTTCTAAATCTACTCTGATTGTATACATGAGCTGCAAAAACACACAAGAAAACTCTGAAAGAGTATCATTGTTTCTAAAGGTAATCCATATTAGAGTGCAGTATTTTCCCTCCACATCAGTATTAACACCTCTTTAATCACAAGCCACTCAGCACTTTGCAGAGCAATTGAGGAGGTAAGGCGCTGGAGTGTTGTTTGCTTACATGTTTACAGGCAAACACCATCATCATCACCACCAAGTGTTTGACTAAGCAGATGAGTGACGAACAGTGAGCCCGTCATAAAAGGACGGCGCTGATTGAGCGGTATCCAATCAGCAGCTGCTTTTATTCCTCTGTGGTTTTCAGGGGTTGTCTGTGGCTAATGACTCACCATTGGAGTGCCTCCACGTCCCATGGAGAGATTCAGATCTGCAGGCCAAGCTTGAACGCTATCAGATGCTTGTGTGTGAACACCAGTGGCGTCTGTAGCATATGCTTAATTGGCAGTTTGAGCCTCTGCTCTGCTGTGTGTTCCAAGTCATTAACATGTAATGTGCACTCCGGACCCGGGGCTCGTAAGAACCATTCCTAGTCGCCATAACATTTAAACAGTTTTGAGGCGCACTTCCCCCAGCTGTGAGACAAAGAGCTTCTGCTTTTTGTCGTGCAGTCTCCTCGCCAGTATCGCCGTGTGAACTGTCACCACCTCTCCCCCAGCGAAAGCCTCCTTTCACTGCGTTTTCTCGTGGGATCGCGCTCCCGTTCGGGCCACGGCTGTTTTTTGTCTCTGCTATTTACAGCAAAAAGGGAGAGGAAAGAGAGAAGACGGGGAACAGCCAGAGTTGTTAACAGCTTGTTAAACATGTCTGTTTAATTCAACACCACTCTCACCCCTCGGCCGGCCTCAAATGCAGCGTTTGTCTTCTCTAACGCTAATGCACTCAGCTTTTATAGTCCAGATATAGAGAAAATCAATTCATAATATCTCGCTGTTCTGTGCTTTGAGTGGATGTGTGAGACCCTAATGAGCTCCCAATTTAGACTGAAATGTTTGTTTGGGGCTGGAAAAATTTGAGAGGAAGTAGGCAGGTTCAGGGAAAAGACCAAAAAATAAATAAAAAGGCGTTTAAGAGAATAAAACAGGCACTTTAATTCCCAACAGGTTTAGATATTTTGTGTGTGCAGGTAGTTAAAGAGTGGTGGAAACCTCAGCAGGACATTTACTGTATTCCTCAAAGTAAAGCGAATGCTACAGGAATCATCAATAAAAACATGCACTGTAGCTAACACGCACACAGCGACACACATACTTTGTTAAAAATCATGTGAAGAGCTTAGAGCTCATTAGGTACTGCAAGCTCCGGGGAAAAAGAAAACAACTATTGCATGACAGGAAATGAACAAAAATAATATTCTTCAATTATGTGGAAACCAAAATTTTCCACATGATTTAGAATCAACATGATCACGAAGAGATAAATATTTGGAAACAAGTGTCTGGATTTTTCCCTTTTTCCCTCTGCTTTGGGAAGAAAATATAAACTCTGGTATTCAAAAGAGTATGAGGTCAAATTAGGGATACAGAGTATTTGTGGCAACAGTGTTACATGCCAGGATTGCTGGATTACCCTAAAACCCTCCCCCAAAAAACTGCCTAAAGTTGGAGATGTGTCTTATAGAGATTTACATGATAATGTTGAATATTGGAGAGACTCATATATTTGTATTGTTCATGCTATGAATGTTAAGAGACATAAAAGTATAGGTGTCTAAGCCTGCATTCTTTGAAATGGTCAGCAGGGGGCATTAAAAAAAGACTTCTGATTGTTTAGAAGTATAGACAAACGGAACTCCGCCCCCTGCTCTGTGACTTCCTTTACAGCTTTATGGGCTCAACAGCTGGTTTCCAGGTAATCCTGAATAAAACCTGAGTGTCATTTTTTTAAATTAGCGTCATTTTAGAATCAGAAAGGAGGGCTATCCAGTGTACACTTTGATTTTAGATCAGATCAGCGCCCAATGGGAATGGAGAACACGCTTCAAACTGGGTCGTCAGTAACCAGTGCGTGAGATCATGGTGGCACCGTCCATAGTTTTTACTGTCTACATTAAGAAAGCTAGCTGTAGTGCGTTTTCCTGTACGTAACCTACAGGTGTATTTCAACAAGATGAATGTATTTATAAGCTTGTGCGCTTTTGGCTACCTAGCGCCCACTTGCAAGGTGTTAGGATAAATATCCTGGGTGTGATGTAATGTTTACTGTAAGCTCAGTGACTGCATTGTCCAAGCTGATAGAAAAGGCTAAGAAGTGTAACCATGACCCTTTGTTCATATCCGGAATTTGATTCACAAACAGCAAGGGTGTCATGAAGGAGTCAGAGAGCGCGAGCTTGCATCATTAACTGCTACTGCTGCCGATAGGAGTAGAGCGTCGAGAGTGGACGTCACCCGCCGGTTTGTGGAGTCCAATTTCGAGAGTGGACGTGATGCGGACGGGTGTTACAAACTGTTAGCCAATAATGTTCGTCTTTATACCACAGATAATCCTCCAATCTGAAACACGGCATGATCAAGATTTACAAAAGAGATTTACTTTTTTTATTCAGTAGAACCCAAAATGAGAGACTGAGCCCATAACCTCCACAAGACAGTGCATAGAGAGGTCAAGACCTATAGACTCCTGCACAACATATTCCACGTTCTCCTTAATGATTCATCATTTTTTTATATACTGAAAACAAACACTGCCAGTCAGAACCAAGCTGCCATCCCACAGAGAGCGTCAGCGATGACGGCACTCTCGCAGCTAAACATAAATAGAATTTCTCAAAGGTAAATCAAGTGAACTGTATTTATTTAAGAATCCCTTCTTTGGATGCAGTTTTGGATCAATTCAGTGAAGTCGATTAAGGACGTGCACAGCAACTCGTGATTTCTAACAGACTGTAAATGAGCGCACATCAAAAGCAACTTTCCTGCGTTACATCGACTGCAGATGTTTGCCTGGCGACAACCACTCAGCACTCTTTCCATCACAAATGGGGGAATGTTTTGCTCATCAAAGCCGTGTTTCTGGGCCAGCAGTACTGCAGCACCACGGGTTTTACTTTCTCCAAGGAGGGTATTTATGACTTCGGCCTGAAGAATGCAGCTGTGAACAAGGAGTTCATGACTCGGGGAGATTACGTGACTCGCAACGATCCTCGCTGCGGTCTCGCATCGCAGTTGAGCACTTTCTCATGTCGCTGTGGTGAAACTTGGAGGCAGCTTTGTATGCAAACCTACATTTGCTTATTCGATAAAGTACGTAGAAAAGTAGAAAGCTGACAAGATGAAATGAAACACAACCAGCACAGGTTGCTAGTCATTCACCAAGTTTAATTGCCAGTTAAATCAGTTTGGTTGCTGACATTTTATATATCACTATTGGACCATTTCAAAGCAGTGGTGAGGTTTGACCCACGTCACACTCGGCTGGGGACGATGGATAATTATCATATTTTAAATCTTGTTCTGAGGAACCTATTATAGCTCCAGAAAGGGGCAAACTGGCTAATATTATTTCTTTGTCTTTTGATTGGTCAGATAAACACAGCTGAGGTGAAACTCAAAGAACAGCCAGTTAATGAAAAGTTTAGTCTCAGGATTTCCTTCCATTGGTGATATTCACCCTCATAGACGCTTCAACTCTACAGAGGTTAGATTTTTTGCTTCTTTTTAGATGTTTCTAAATGGAAGCAAAAGAATAATTATAACACATTTTCTTTTGCTTTCTCTAAAGCAAAACTTCACCCAGTCGTCTCAGCAGAGCTTCAGTGATGTCGGTGAACCTCTCTGGGCTGAGACCTTGCACATGCTGAACTTAGATCTAACATGAAAACAAAGAGAGAGAGACCATTTCCTCCTGGTCACCTCCAGAAAGCTGGGAGAACTTTGCTTTCACTATTCATCACAGTCTCCATTCATTATGGGCACTACCAGACGGCGAGTAGCACTCAAGGTCACAGCTGCTCCGTCCCACCTGGAACGGCGACTCCTCTGACCCACTGGCCCGGCATATGGAAGTGCTATCTTGCTCCGTGTGCTCCAGGAGAGAAAGTTAAACTTTAATCTGGCTGGCTACTGGGGAATTTGCTCAAAGTTTCCTTGGCAGGTGGCGTTTTAATTATTTAAAATGTTCACATTTAGTCTTGCCACAAATGACTTCTGAAGAACAACAACTCGAAGCCAGAACGACCAATTTATTCCATTTCGCCCTTCCTCCTTGTTGTGATTGCTGCGCATGCATAAACATCTTCTCTATTAAAAAAAACTCATCCAGCTCAACATCATTAATATTGTATTTTTTTTTTTTTAATTTCAAGCGTGCCAGACGCACAATTCCTTTCAATCAAGCAAACCAGACAGAGACGAAGTGCTGTTCAGGTCCAAGCCAATTATTCCTCTATACTTGTGTTAGAAGACATCACCTTTCTTATGATAACAGGCTCCCCGAGGAACCCAACACCGCAATGTAAGCTAGACAGAGAAATCACCAATTAGCATACAAATGCGCACAAGTTCCACTCTGCACAGCTTCATGGAAAAAAGACAGTGAGGACATGTACATATATTGTGAGCTTGAAAAACAAGCTAAATTACCAGGTCAACGTGAGAGTTTTTACCTGGCAGTACGACACAGAGCCGTGCTGTTACAGGCGTCCAATCAAAAGCAGTTTAGGCAGCGTTTCAAATACTGTGCATGCTGCAGTTTGTAATAATCTCTGTAAACTCATTGAGCTAGCATGGCAGGTTACTTATCTTTCTATGAAACATTAAAACCAACATGCTACACTTCATAGATCTCAATAAATATACATGTTTTTCTTTCATGTGAGGCGCACATCCTGAGGGGGGTGCAAGTGAGTTGGCTATAAAAAGTTGAGACTGTGAGTTAAAAGTGCATTCAAACCTCTCAGCACACAATATGCATCATTAATACTTCCACTTTAAAAGACGGGGTTGGATAAAGTGGGCCTACGTTTGTAAAATGTGCAACATTATACTTCCTATTGATGCACAAAGTGTCCAGATTATAGCAACAGTAGTTTTAACACGTGGCCAAAATAAGACAAATAATATTAGTAGATGGCAAAACCTATTAAAATGATTACTAACCATCTTGATTCATACCTTAGATACAGTTCACTGCAATCTGCTACCATTGGCCGGTCAGCTCTATTATTGCCTCCAGGAAACTGCCGCAACACAAGCTGACCATTATAATCTTCACAATTGCACCATTTGTTGCAATTGTTGTCTGGTTGTGGGTTGCATCACACTGTAAACAGCGGGGGCTGCTTTTTAGTGTGTCTGCACCTGTAAACACCACCCAGGTCAGGCAGCTAGACAGCAGTTTTCAGTGTAACCCCTTATCTTGTCACCAATTACAGTGCTCAGTATAGCCGGTGGGCAACTTTTCATAAGTTGTAAAAGGGAAGAAAACAGTTCATATTATGGAGAGTGCTGCAGTTTTTAAAGGCAAGTCTCCTCGCAGACACTAAACAGCTTGTCAGGCCTGATTTAATGCACTCATTTCAGTGCTGAAAATATCTTTCTTATTTTAATGGTGCCGAGCACATTTTCTGTGCTGAGATACAGAGAAAGAAAAAAAAGGCTGTTCGCAGCTCACATGGCAATCTGGCGCCGAAAAATCTAAATTCAGAAGGACAAATTGAATTTACATTTCAAAACGGTCCACTGATCGACAACCGCTGAAAAGACCACCCCGCGTTCAACCCTTAAACACTGCCAGAGGAATTCCTGCAGTGTCAGTACTGCGTTTGCTTTAAACTCAGAACATCACATTTTAATGGCCGGCATCAAAAAGGGCGAGCACCTTCAGCAAACAGTGTCGCTTCGTGAAAGGGAAAAGTCGCCGGGCCTTTTTTCCTCCTTCACCTTCACGCAGGAATAATCACACACAGTGCTGCCTGTTCAGACCAATTTTCCATTCATTTACTTTCCATATAATTTCATCACACAGCAAGGTGATCCTAAATTGATTTGGGTGGTTTTTACTTAATGTTCATTGTGTCCACTCTTGGCAACCAATAGGCGGAGTCCAGTGACCCATTGTGACACACAATTAGCCCGACATATTGTGAAAGAGGCAAAGGCTTCACCTGCATTCAGGCTTTAATTAAACACTACTGAGGGCAAAGAAAGACGGGATAACTCTGGAGCGCAGCTTTAAACCAATCAGTTCCATGTTAATTCTGCCAGATGTCGACGTTTGTAATACCTGGAATAAGATTGCTTTAATGACTTTTCCACCATATTGAGGCTGATTAGAAGATGCTTAAATGTGGATCACAAAGTAAGGCTGTTATGGAGCTTTTACAAGGCACAAAATTGAAAATTCCTTTAGGGGAGCGAAAAAAATAAAGCTACTCGGCGCTAACACCTGTTCACGGAACGATTCAAAGGCGGAAATTCACATTTGATTAGTTGCTGCCATATGGAATATGACAAACCACTTTCTTTGAAATGATTTACAGCATTCACAAAAAACATGTTCTAGAAAACTGAGCGTACCAACTCTGTTCTTAGTGAGTACTTATCTCTGAGTTTTCAGATAAGTACTCACTGGGTAGGTGACTACTCAGCAGAGCTTACCAAATCAATAGATAAGATGGGTTGTAGCACAAATAAGAGTTTTTAACAAGAGATTAGTTTTCACCAGACTGTACACAGAATAGTCTGTCCTTTACTTACAATACATAAGAGCATAAAAGAAATATATAACAGTGAAATGCTTCCTAAGCAGCACTAATATTAAAAAATTTAAGTGTTACAACCCTATAAACTAATTATTATAACTAATGGTTAAGCAGCACTTTATCATAATAATACATGTTATAGGTTTATGCATATAAACGTCCCTCTATAATGCAGAGCAATACTGAAATTAGCTGACAGCTAAGGGAAATAAGAGATCATATAATTAAGTTAGCGAATTTAACAGATTCAGGATATTGTTGTTCTCATTTGCATAGCCTAACGTGATAATCGTGTGGTTAAAAATCAGATTAATTTCTACACTTAATTATGTGTGTTGCTAATTTTAGCAGCGTCTATTTTATACTTCAATGTAAAATATAAAGCAGCAAGAAAACAATAAAGTCAATACTTCAAATATACCTGCTCGATTAAATGTAGGTTTTAAGCTCCAACACTGACAACGGATGAAGCACCGAGTAACGTGTAACTAACACAACGAACTAGCTAAAGTATCGTTAGCTAATTTGACCAGGTTCAAATTTAAGGTCATGTGGTTGATGCGTCTGGAACCTGACATTTAATAAAATGCTATTTAATGTCATAACCAAACCACTGTAACAGCTGTAAACTGTTTTAAGTTATATAACAATAAAATTAGCCAAAATGAATTAGCTTAGCAAAATTTGACAGTTCTCGGTTCCATTTTTATTTACTCTGAAAAGCTGTTTCTTAACTTTGAATACTTTACATGGTTTGGACGTTTCTGTTAACATATAATTTTCCCTCCTGAAATTGTACTTTTAAACATTTGCTACAGTTTGCTACATTTCTTGAGGGCAGTTCTGATTTTCTTGCAAACATTTGTACACATCACTAAAGATTTTAATGATTAATCCAAGCTGCGTGAATAATTTCTTTATGACTAGCTTCACCTCAGTGAAGAAGCCAGTCCTGGAAAATGCACAGGGGGGAGATTATACACTAAATCTTTCAAAGCAAGAGTTGCACAACACAGAAAGAGGGAGGAACAGACAGCGGATGATCCGAGCGCCAAAGCCTCGATTCTTTTAACCACTTGGCCTCCACGTAAAGCCGACAATTCCGCAATAACAAATCACATTTTGACATTTGGGGATTTTGAGAAATATACCCATTTCCAGCTCAAAATACCAGAGTGGCACACCCTTTTGTTTCAGCTGTGGTTAATTGTCATAGTGAATTAAGACTCGGCTAACGTGGGCTTCTTAGCAGGCTGGAGGTTACAGAGGCCACACTGGGATGCGGTCACGTGGAGGGAAAAAAGTTGGACTTTGAGATCGAGCCCATCCTGGGGTTTAGTTGTGCCATACAAGCAGAATAAGAGAGTCTCCTGGATTCTCCCCAGCTGAATGCTAAGCTGCAGTGGCTACGCTAAGACGGCACAAGCTTCCCATATAGAAATAAGAGGATAACTTGGCATGTTGCGCACAGCACAAATCTTTGACACAGTATTGCCAGTGTCTGACCCAAAATAGATTTCGCTCCGAGTGTGTTTTTGGGGAACATGTAGAGCAACAAGAATGCAGGATCACTCCAAAGAACACATTCACTTCTTTGCTGGATACAAGGAAACGAGTGATCGCTCAAATCCAATGGCTCTTTTATTTTCAAAAAGCTTCACTTAAGTATTTACAGTTTGTGCAAAAACATTTAAAGGTTTCAAGGACTTTACATTGTAAGTTCAACCTCAAGGCACATACATGGAACAACATCAATATTTCATCATGAGAACAGAAATTTAACTTTGGTTCCTAAGAAAACGTCTCGGTGTGGATGGCTAACGTAACACTGTGTCTCGGATGAGAAGCCAGAAGCCAGGATGGCGACGTATCCCAACATAGCCATTTTACATGCACTGTAAGTTTCCAGCCTACTTCCTCTACACCAAAGAAAATCTCTGCGTGCGGTTGCCCGTGCTGCATCTCAACCGCGTGTGGCGATCAACTGGGAAGAAGAAATATTTGAAAGTCCAAACCTCGGTGTGATAACAAATGAAAGGCTATGAAGCTAAATACAGTACATGCAAAAAATTCTTGAATGAACATCACTGGCTAATAGATATTTGCAGCAAAGGTTCTGCCTGCAGGAAGAAACGGGCAACTTTCCACCTTTTCAATTTCACGTGTTCTGTCTGAGGTGACCTCTCAATGATTAAACGTAATTATTCCAACGTGAATCAATGAGCTTCTCGGCACCCTGAAACTGTAATAAGACGACATTCGCAGCCGTGTGTAAATTCCATTGGCTATGGCACTGCAGTCTCTTGATCGAAATTAAGAGTAATGTATGCTGCAAAACAACCACCAAAGCCTCTTCCCAGTCTGGCTGAATCATTAGCAGTGCACCGCTTAATTTCTGGCACTATGGATGAACAGTCTCTTCGTTAGCTAGTGTGTGTGTCACGCTTCCTGTTAACGCCGTTATTGTTACTGCAGTCGATCGGAGAAATGTGCTTTCTGTTCTTGCTGCCGTCTCTTTATGTCTCATGTTTTCTACTCCCCTTTCTTCCTCCCACTTAACTCCCTCGCTCTCTCTCCCTCTCGTTAATTATTCATTCCTGCATAAAAGGTAAGGCAAATATCTGTCTCCGTTACACATTCACAGACAGGGGGAGATGCTAAATGTTGCAATGGATTCACCTAGCTTGCTTGATCGTGGGACTAAAATAGGGCTTTATATCTAAAATGAAAGAAAAAAAATCCCAGTGGTAGCATGTTCAAGTGCTGCGTGGGATTATGGTCAGCTGTTAAAGCATGTAGCGAACAGTACATGGTGAACTGTCGGTTAGGTACCCAGCAGGGGAAAGCCGAGCACAGGTCAGGGCAGCCTGGTGTGTCTCGATGGACAGCATGTATTGGGTTGGCTGATATGTGTATTAGTAGAAAAAGAATTAAACAAAAAGTAGAGATACTTTGATAACCACAGAAGATGTAGAACAACTTGAAATAATTTTTAAAAATGATTTACATACTTGAATAGGAGCTGAGGAGTGAAAGATGGGGTTTGCCGTTTTACAAAGTTCACTTTTTGTTGCTGAGATTAATGAGAATACTCACATCACTTTCATGTCTGTATAGCTTAATTCAGTGATAAGCTAAAACTGTTATGTTCAACTCACAATTTACCAGCACCAATGCCAACACCACTAATGAGCACATTAGTTCACATTTGTTTTTAATCTGTGGAAAAATATGACGTCTAAAAACAACATTTTATAGTAAATTTTTTTAGCATTAGCCTGAGCACACTAGCTATTTTCCAGTTTTCAGACTTGAAGCTCAACTAGGATAATAGGCAGCCAGTGACAGTGTCCCTTATAGTGAGCAGAGTAGTATGATTGTTCCTTTTTCACATGATTGATATTGTGATTATTTTGGTTAAAAATATTCACAAAAAAAATACATTTGGATATGATGGCAAAAAAGAAATTAAACAACCCGACAAATCAATCATCGCTATCAATCATCCTTAGCTTTAAATAAATTATCTAAACCACCTGCATATTAATTGAGAAGTTGGGGAATAATAGGTGGTTTCTTACTAAAGTAAGGAGAAGATTGATGCCATAGACACGAAGTCGTAGTCAAGAGCAGATGAGCTTAGCTTGAAACAGACAGGGCTATGGCTAATCTCGCTATGTCCAATATCTACATTAGATCACATTTGTTCAATCTGTACAAAAATTAGAAGTCTAAAAATGACCTTGTGGTTTTACAGCGTAGAAGACTTCATAGACTTGTTTGCGAGTGCAAACAAGCTGTTTACAAGCTGTTTTCATGTTTTTACTTTCCAAGCTAGGTTAGGCTAGCTGGCTGCTGGTGCTAGCACCTTTTTTTTAGCATGCTAACAGTAAAGTGGTGTTAATTAGATGTTTTTAATAGATTTTACTGCACAACTATCATGACCAAAAAAACAGATCTGACAAAAATAATGTTGTGATAGCTATAACATATCTGCTATTGATCCTTGTTATTGCTATGCTAGCTAAAATGCTTTTCTGAGAAAACAAATTATATATCTTCGGTTTTTGTTTCTTTTTTTTGTGCAAATGAACAAAGAGCTGCAAAGAGTAAATCTGTGACCTAAACACACAACAACTGTACAGCAAAAAACAATTAGGCTACATGATAATATACAATATTCTGAAATGTTACAAAAAGTTTTTATGATGAAACTCTAGTAGATTTTTTTTCAGCTAAACACTCAGAAAAAAAATGTCATTAAAATCTCTGTCATTAAAAAAAAATTAATGACAGAGATTTTATCTTTGAAAAAGAAATTACCACTTCCATCTAAAAAACAAATGAATTTTCAATACGTAAAAATAATTTTAGGGTGACCTTAAATTACATTTTAAGATGGATGATTTAATTCATTAAAGTATTCAATTAAAGGTTGAACAGATTTTAAGCACTGGAATTGCAAACAGGCCAATTTATCACAAACTGAGCTATTGCTGGAGTCATAGGAAGAGCGCTTACTTTTAATCTCAACGCTTCGCACGAGCCCTTAAAAAATCTCTGAATTGTAAAAAGTGATCTTAGGTTGTGCCGACTCTGTCGGGTACAGTGCATTTGAACAGCTGAATCTGTGTGCCTCGCAAAGAGTTAAAAACTACCTCTCAGCATGAGCTTCGGGCAGCCATGTGAAAATAAGGCCTACATATTTCTCTCCCTTTTTTGGTTGAGGATTATGGGAAGGGGGGAAAGAAAAGGGAAGCAGCTCTTTAAGCCTGGCCCCTCAAAATAAAATCTTGTCAAATCAAATAAAGCTTCCTTAAGAGGTGCATAATGAAGACCTCACACTGGCACCCTCACATTCGATGCAAAGAGAAGCCACCAACGCTTACAAGCTGAAGGGCAGGGAAAGCGTTTTAACTGAGCCGTGCACAGATCGGAGCGAAGAGTTGGACGCTGACACGGGAAGGCAGACAGAGTGGCAATCATCCTCTCAGAGATGCTGTTGTGAAGTGAGCAGCTGCATTGTTTTGGCTGAGCAAAGCGTGAATGAAAAAGGCCACACTATAAGTGCGGACAAAAGGATAAATAATGAGAAGGTAGATGAAGCGCTCGGTCGCAGCGCAGTGTGCGATCATGGGCAGGGTGTGAGTCCATTGTTGTAATTTCCTAATTTATCACAAAGTCTAATGGACGATGGGACAAGGTTGAGATAAGTGGCTGTATAATTAGTGTTATGTGTGAGCCATATCAAAATTCATCATGCTCTCCACACACACACACACACACACAAATCATCTCATAATGGACCGGAGTGGTGAAAATCCATATCATTTAGCCAGCAAACACAGAAACACTGTTAGTTTTAAATGATTCCACATCATTAAGTAGCCCAATGAGCAAAAATACTCGACACAATGCTGTTCAAGCATGAGTAATGTTGTCTGGGTAATGGGCTCGGGGGAAATGGTGGAGGTAAAGTGATCTCTCTGGCCTGTCTATGTACCACACACACACACACACACACACACACACACACACGCACAAAACGCTGAGGAAAACTGCCCCCTTGTGGCCTCACTGGCCAAAACATTTGGGGGGGAAAGAAGCTGAGCGAACGACTGTTTCTTCGAAAGGAAAGGATCAGCAAGAATCAGCACATTCAAGCATGATTTTAGAAACAATAATTTTTCCAGAGCTGTCCAAAACCCACCAATTCTACCTGGAAACAAACAGAACAAAGATGCTTTTAGTGTTAAGGAACTTTCAGCCCAGGCTTTTCAACAACACCGATGATATTCCCAACCTGCACGGCCGTGCACAACCCCCGTCACACGCCACCACCGCCTACCTCTGCTCATTTCCTGCCTTGCTGCCATTAATAAGAACGTGCACTTCAATTCTCACGTTTTCTTTTTTTCCTTTTTAAACACACCGTCACTGAACCAGCGCCATATTTCCTCTAATCAGCAGTGTTTGGATTTCCCCGTCTGCTGTGTTGTTCTGGGGAGGGTGTTTTTATTATTCTTTTGATTTTTTTGCAGGGTTTCAAAGTGTGAAAAGGTCCTATTTTTGCTTCTGTGGTTAGCAAAGGATCCCAGCCCTCCTAAAGCGCCCCCTCCCCCAAAAAACATTTCCAAGGCTGACAGCAAATTTTTTTTTTTGTCAGAAGCTACACCCAGGGTGCCGTGATTGTACAAATCCATGTTCATGTACAGTACTGACCGTTAAAACAACTTCCAAAACCCTGCTGGTTATAAAAAAAAAAGAAACACTTGTATCTGTTTTTCTAGGAATAAAAAAGATAGCAGAGAATCCCACATTATTATCCACAGTATAAATTACATCGTAGACAGAACTTGGAAATATATATAATACAGTTATATTTCACTATAATTTTTTATATTTTTCAATGTCTAGACAAACAGTGTGTGTGTGTGTTTATGCAAGTCTTTTTGCTTTATGTGTGTGTGTGTGTGTGTGTGTGTGTGTGTGTGTGTGTGTGTGTGTGTGTGTGTGTGTGTGTGCTGCTGTACTGAGTGTCTGCAGCATCACGTGTGGCAGAACTCTGTACTGGGCACGTTGCTGCTCTTGCAGTAGGCTATGCTGTTGTTACTGAGGTGACAGTCTCTAAATCCAATGCCCCCGTTGGGAGTGTAGATGGGCTGGATGCGGAAATCTCCCTTGAGCAGCTGCTCATTGTTCAGCGCCACTATCTGGAAACTGGTCTCAGTCATCTCCAGAATGGAGTTATCCTTCTTGGTTCCAGCCTCGCAGTAGTCGTCTTTTCTCCTGCCGCGGTTGTATTTCCACTTGGTCGAAGACGACCGGTTCTTCCTGTGCATGTGCCAGCAGAACAAGCTGAGCAGCGTAACCAGGACGATAAGAACAGCCCCTCCTATGATCCCAGCCATTAGCAGCGTGGAGCTGATGCTGTCCTGAGGAGCCTGCTCTCTGCCCGGAGGCTTGGTGGTCACTGGCGGCTTGGTCCTGGCCTCGGAGCATATAGTATCCTCCCCAGGCCTATAGGAATTAAGGTTGTCCAGGACGTGCACACAGATCCGATACACAGACCGGGGATCCAGGTTGGTGAGGCTGATGCGCCGCAGGTCCCCGCTCACCGTCCTCTCCTGCATTCCTTCGTTGATTTGGCTTTGGCCCCTTTTGACCCAAGTGACCTTGTAGGCGGTGACAGTAAAGTAGGAAGCCCAGCTCACGTCGATGTTGGTGGAGTTGACCACGTGGAAGGAGATCTGAAGAGGGTCCTCGTAAGGAGGCAGGGGTCCGGCAGGGTTGTTAAGTAAGGGGGGCAGCGTGGGGGAGGGGGAGTCAAAGTAGTAAGGGATGGATGAAGTGATGAGGGTGGAAATCATGGTGGTGACAGGGGTGGTGGTGGGTGGGGGAGGGGGTGTGGAGCGGAGGGTGGGCCAGGGCGGCTGGTCGGGTTGAATGGGGCACTCGATAATATCCAGCGTGAGCTCTCTGATTGTCATGCCACGCACCTTCTCCGGACTCGAGCACGTAAACCCGCGGGCGTTGACAGAGGAAGGCAGCGATTTGAGCCACACCACCACCCATTTTACGGTGCAGTCACAGCGCCACGGGTTGTTTCGCACTATGAGGTGCCTCAGGCTGGACAGGCCATCGAACACACCTTGCGTTAGAGTTTGAAGCTGGTTGCTGGAGATATCCAGTCTTTCCAGCCTGTTTAGACCCGCAAACGCCGCCACGGGGATCTGGTCGATCTGGTTCTCCTGTAGGCTAAGTTTGACCAGCGACTGGCTGGGCAAGAGAGGAGGGGGGAAAGTTAGTGAATTGCGGGCCAGAGCCAACTCACGGAGGGTGGCCAGGTCCTGGAAGGTCCCTGGTGCGATGCCCTCATCTGTCAGCAGGTTCCCGTCCAGCAGGAGGCGCTGTAGACGTGTCACATTCTGGAAGGCCTCCTCTGCAATGACAGCAATGCGGTTCTCATCTAACCGCAGCTCCTTCAGGTCTTCGGGAAGACCAATGGGAACGCTGCTTAAGTGGTTCTTGGTGAGGAAGAGGAGTTTGAGGCTTACCGCCTCCCTGAAGGCCCCTTCTTCCACCCCTACTGTGGAGATGGAGTTATCGTCAAGGTGTAGCTCCTCTAGTTTAGTCAATTGGGCAAGAGCTGCCTTGGAGATTGTTTGGATATTGTTCTCCTGGAGGTGCAGGACCTTGGTATTTTTGGGCAGATTCACGGGGAATTCGTCCAGCTGGTTGCCGTACAGGTACACAGTTTCTACGGAGACCAGATTGTGAAGTTCCACAGGGAAACCAGCATTGTTGATCTGGTTGTTGTGGAGGTAGAGGACCTTGTAGCCCTCCTGTATCCCCAGAGGCACTGATGTCAGGCTGCGTTCGTTGCAGTACACAAACCCTTTGTCACAACGACACTCTTGCGGACAAGAGGCACCTGGGCTGAATTGCATTTGGAGGCTTAGGATGACAGTCAACCAAAATTGCAAGAACGAAGCCCAATCTTTATTCCAGGGTCCAGCCAGAAACTCCATAGTGGAAAAACAAACAGGGGGGAAAAAAGGCAAACCAACAATTAAAAAAAAAAAAAAAACTGGCGGGAGGGAATAAAAAAATGAAAATCAGAGAGGCAAATGACGTATATATCCACCAAAAACCAGACCCATGAAAATATATAAAAAAGTCCAACTAAGATTGTTAAGTAATGATGCAGTTAGCTGGGAAAAGAGCAGGAAACTGTGGGAGTAATCCTGTAAATGCTAGTCCTCAGCCGAAGAGCGATGGTCTCATTAGTGGTGGCCAGGCCTCCGACTGACTCCATCCATGCTGAGACATCAGACCATAGCAGGACTCTTCTCTCGCTGCTCCATGCAGAGCTCAGCCAGGGCCAATTTGAGTGCCACCGCAGGCTCCGCTCGCCTGTCCGTCACACACTGCTGGTCCCAGACCAGGGCAGAGTCCAAGGGGGGTGACATTTGGATCCAGAGACCTGCGGGAAAACAAAGAGAAGCTAGATGAGTATTTTCAGAGGTGGCCTGTTCTCGGAAAAAAAGAAAAGAAAAATAGGGGGCCTCCCTTTTCCCTCTGTCTCTTTATTTAAAATACAAACACATACCAACTGACTTCCATTTTGCTCCCACTCTTCCCTTCTTTCCCAAGACAGACAGAGGCACAAAACATTGCACTGTGGAATTATGCACTGACTATGTAAAAAAAAAAAAAAAGAGTCTGATAAATATTCTGAACAGCTCCTGCACATCCGGTTTCACAGACATAAAGAAGGCTTTTATCCCGTGCGCTCTATCAAAGGCGGTAATAGAGCACTGCAAGGACACACACTCGTGGATTCACAGGGTTTCTCAGCAACATCACCGCTGCTTAATGGAAAACATGCTAAAAAGAGGTGAGGTTAATAAAGATATGAGCTGTCTGTGTGCCAACATGGACACGGAGGATATTTCCTGGGAAAAGAAAACAATGCCGAACAGAAAACAAGCTGCAACAGCCTCTTTTCTGCTTCCCAGCTGCCTGAGCAGATTCTCGAGCAGAGGTACACGGGTAAACACACAAGTGCTTACAGTAAATACAGCCAATTGTTTTTGCCGGTGGCCCGAGGAAGAGCTCGTTATTACGTGCAAGGCCTGAACCTAACGTGGCCAAACTGGAGATTTTGAGGCTGTGGATGTTTGGAAAACAAAGACGAGGCAATCGAGGAACAGAGGCGCTGCATATCAGCTCCCCTCGCGCCCCGGATGGAGTGACAAGCACAAGCTGTCAAAAGAAATGGGATTGGAAAATAATTTAGCCCTTCCACCTGCAACAAATGATCGATACAGGCTGTTTTTCCACCTCGGAGAGGTTTGCAGTGAAGCACAAGGCCACTGGATTACAGTAGACCACCCCTCCCTAAAATCCATTATTCCAACTTTTATGAGCCATCAAATCAAATATTTCCCTGCCCCCCCCTTTCCTTACCATAGGTAGCTTTCAGCTTAACTAAAGCTCCACCCGAAGTCAGCATTGGATGACACACGACGGTGGGAACGACTGGTTGAATGTTAAGCACTGCAACGGCCGTGACTGTGGATTAAGGAGCCTTGCAGGGTTATGGGGCCCCTCATCATTCAGCGAGCTCAGAGGAATCTGTTCAGTTTAGGGGCCGTGTTAAACAACTAAATCCAGACTTGGTATATCAGACAAGCAGCTATATTTAGTAGAAGGAGGGGGGAAAGAAAGAAGAAGAAATCTATACGCCTTCATGGCTCCGCTTCCTTAAATTCCTCCATTTGTTTGTTGACTAGATGGAAGCCCGCATGGGCTCTTTGTGGCAGGGATGGAGAAACAATCCTCTGACACACACATGTGATCTACTTTTCTAAATTGAAAGAGCTAAATTTAATCAAATAAGCTTGTGGTGGTGGGGATAAGCAACCACATGAGGTGATAAAATGTGCTGCCACAGCGACAGAATCAACAGCAGAAGGCAGCAGCATCAAGATTACGATAGGTGCATAAATAAAATGTCACCAAGAATCCAGATTCAAAGAAGCACAGTGTCGAGTTTACTTAACACCACCAAAGAAACACAGATCAATGAGCTGCAGTGGCTTGATAAAAAAGGAGAGAAAAAACTACCCCACCAACACTCTGCTTTTTTCCGTCTTGATTTTCTTTTTAATTTAATTTTCAGCCCAGGGAGCACAGTTTCTCACCACCAGATGAACGCTGTGATATGTGGCCAGGACAATCCGATTAGAACTGGATTTAGCCCCAGAAACGCAATTAAAAGTTTAAAAATGGATAAGGTATTTAAGAGGCGATAAGAGGCGGATCAGGTACACTTCAAAGGCTGCCCAGTGAGCGGTGTTCATTTGAATGAATTATTTCAAAGCGGGGAACGGGGGGAGTCGAAAACCGTGCAGTGCACAGAGGGTGAAAGCCCCTCTACAAAAAGAAAGAGGAAAAGAAGAAAAAAAAAACCTCAGGTTTTCACTCGAGTGGGAAAAATGTGGAGCTGCGTGTTTTGTTAGCGCCAAAAACTCGATGAAATGTCTCATGAACCGCACAAATATAAACTGAACAACCGTTTTTCCTTTGCTTTTTCTCTCTAAAAGTGTCTGGGAACCCGAACGCCTTTCCTTACCATACGTAGTTCTGCTGGATGTGGGTTCGGTTACGCTTTCTGCGCTGGAATAATGAATTTCGAGTGAAAAGTGGTTCGTTTAAACGCAGCCCGGGCCCGATGTAAAGCTGCATTTTAACACACACTTTCATTATTGACCGAAAAGCATCCATCGTACCTTTGCTGAGCCTTTATCCATCGCAAAGCCCGCAACCGCAGTCAACTTTTCCCCCGTCTTTACGCCTCCGTCCTTCATGCGGTCCTGCTGCAAACCCGTGCGTAAAGCTCTGTTCGGCGACGTTTGTGCGAGTCGGTTCCTACGAGCAGCTCGAACCCGGCGACTCTACGGAGGAGCATATTTGCCCGCATGGGTTATGTCCCCTTCTGCCTCCCCGTGTGTGTCTCTCGGATGTGGCTGCGAGTCCGTCCGCACTGCCGTCGGTACTTTTTTTTCTCTCCTGCGTTTTCCCAGCTTCTAAAAGGAGAGCTCCCTCCGCTTCGACTCAACACCGTGAGCGGCGCAAAAGCACCGGAGACAGCGGCAGGGGGCACTTCTCTCGCCTTCCACACTCTGGCCGAACGGTGAGGACGCACTCGCCGAACTGTCCGCCGCCTGATCCGCCACGGGCCATGACGGCCAGCTGCGTCCGTCCTGTGCGCTGTTTTTGGTGGGGAGGTCAGACTTGCCTTTCAGTGCCTGGCGCAGCTCAGACCCGGACTCCCTGCGAGTTGTTTTCTTAGATGGATTCAGCTGATAGTGCGACGTGCCTTCTCCGCTCACCTCTCTCTCTCTCCCCCCTCTCTCTCTCCTGTCCCTCCTCCCCTTCTCAGAATAAAGAATGCATCTCCTCCAGAGCGGCTCCGTGATGGCTTTAAGCCACAGATCCTCCCCGCTGCCCTCACACTGCAGAAAATAGTTTGTCTCTCAAACACACTCTATCCCCACACGCTATTTTGCCCGGCCTACCTTAACCCTCGCCACTGATGTCAGATCCGAGCTCCCCAACCCCCCCCCCCCACACCACCACATACATTTACATTTTAATCACAAAATTCCGAAATTAGTTCTGGAGTCACATTCCAGGTGAATAAAAGCAAAAGGAAAAAAAAATCAGCCTTTCCTTCTATATCATCCTGGATTTTAATTTCCAGTGTCAGGCAAATGCTTTCTCTTTAGCTACGGTGCTTCTGTGCTGTTCTGTTGGCCCGCTGTAATGTCTTAGGCCTCTTTAACCCCTGTTCTTTTTGTGAAGTGTTCCTCTAATTAGCTTAAAGCTGGATAATTAAGCCCAAAAGTACGGCTTCATCTTTGCCCGCAGCCACTCTCTTGTACTGCCTCAAAGCTTCCAGACAGGCGCTGACAGCCACGGTAATTTCATCAGACTACATTGCACCCTGGCGTTAATACCGGCTCACCGGCGCACTGCTGCCGTGCCCGCGCACGTCCCCGGCGTGCGCTAACGCTCCTCGTGTATCAGTGCGCCAAACTTTGCCTAATTGCTCACGTGACGCTTCTCCCACTCATGCCCACGTAAAGTGTGCATGAGTGAGGACGTTTAAAATATATGAAATTCATACGTCACACACACTCATAAGTACAGTGAGTGTGTTGCAGCCTGGCTAGCTGTTAGTGACGAACAGCTTAAAGTGGCTAATGTTAGCAAACAGCTGGCCTGCTGTTGCCACACTCAGGTCCTGTTGTGAGATGAGCTTCTGACGCCATTTTGCTGAAGAGGTCTGATTCAGGGTTGTGACTCATTCTCCTGTGAAAGGCCAACTTTTGTACTGTTTTTATGTTCGGATGAAAGAAATGTCAAAGCTACCAGAGGGAATAACCTTCCACAGACATGAAACGATTCCATGTTTTTCTGCTTCAAATGTGTGACATGTGACTTAGCATAATATGTTTAAAGCTAACTCAGTGTGAAGTGATTGACATGAAAATAAGCCAACTGCCATGTCAATCATTATTATTATTAATGATAACTAATAAAGGTATCACAAATAGCAACGATTTAAATGTGTCAGTCAGCTTGTATCACTCCACGTGTTATTGTCGTGAGAAGGCCTGATTTACCTGTCTGTGTTTCAAATATATTTTTCAGTTGTGCACCTGAAGCTAGGAAAACATGCAAAGCTGCAAAACGCTCTTTAAATGGTTCAGGTTTGTGGTTAGATGCCAAAAGATAAAGTCAGAAGACGATAATGCACGGCAGAAACGAGGAGAAGCCGCTAAATGAATCATGTCAACTCTCGCTTCAAGTCAGCTTTGACAGGACGGGTTAGGCAACTCACAGACGTGTTGGGAGTAACTTTAAGTCAACAGAAGACAAGAAAAGCAGCAACAATAATATTTAAACAGTAGTTTATGTAAGTACAAGATACGAATTTTGTCATGGAATCCGACCTTTCAGCTCATTCTGTAAATCCTTCCAGGAAACAGCAGCAGCACATTTAAAAGCTTTTTTTCTTCCCTAATTCTGACTCTGGGGACAAATGTTTGTGTAATGCTGGGAGAGTGCAGGCTATACCGTTTATGTTTTTGTACACATATATGCAGAGATAAGGACGAACCAGCCCCAGCAAAGATGTACAGATAAAAACCAACCAATGGGAAACTTTACAGAGACGGTCACTCAGCAGCAGCATACAGGCAACTGTGATGTACTCGAGTTCCACGGCGTCGTAAAACATAGACAACATAATCGTAGACAGGCTCCAATAATGGTTTTGATCTTAGGAAGCGCAGACAACTCCAATCCTCTTTGTATAATCTCCCAAATAATTTGCTGACTTTATGACTCTGCGCTACTGTTAGCAAACGCCACAATGCTAGGCATTCACAACTGCCAACATGGCTGCAGCTAAACAAAAATATAACTACATGCATATATGTGGTATCATTTTTAGTTGAATTCCATTCAGTTTTATACATAAATCCCAACAACAGTCATTCCAAGGTAAGATAAAGACTAACAATCAGACGACCCCCTGTGAGGTAACACTTTCTAGACCGTAGGAAGGAAAAACACCTTTTTAAAAAGAAGAAAATGAGGCGCAGCCATCGACGGTTGGGGATGAGGGCAACGAGACAGGACAAAAGACACACCGAGGAAGGGAGCCAGAGATTTATAATAACTAATGATTACCTGCAGAGTGGTGTCTAAACACAGAGAGTGAAACGAGGTGAGTGAAGAAGAAGCAGTCAGTACTTCATGGGAAGCTCCCAGCAGCCTACAGCTATTGCATCGTAACTACGGGAGGACTCAGGGTCACCTGATCCAGCCATAACTATGCGCTTTATCAAAAAGGAAAGTTTGAAGTCTATTATTAAAAGAAGAAGAAGGACCTGAAAGCCGAGGGCTCGGCCTCCCGTTCTGAATGAAATATTCTAAGTAAACCAGCAGCCTGACATTGTTACAATTGTTACTATGTTACCATGTGATGGTAAGATGGGAACACCTACTTATAACTCTCCTTTTGCCCATGTAAGTATTGAGCCACATATACAAAACCATAATATGTTACATTCCAATTATTTATCTACTGGAATTTATCCTGTAGTGTCAACTCTGTGTTCTCCAACCTTGCAAAGGCAGGCTGACTAGCAGTAGTTTGCTAGTTTCCCCGTCCTCAGTGAACTGCAGTCTAAACAGCAGAGCGCTGAAAGTCGCAAAAGGTTTGACAGCTGATTTGTGCCTGAGATGGTAGGGAAACATGCAAACAGCATTTGTAGGCTATGATGTGTGTCTTTCATGAACGGCAGAGGTTTGCAGTGCGTCGCCTCGGAGGGCTAGCAAACATGTCAGAGGCAAAACCGGTCTGATCCTGCTAGGATGTCATTCTAATTTATATTAGCTTTCACAGGAAAGAAATATAAATTACTAACAAAAGAGGAGGCATTTAAATGTCAGCTTTTGCCTTAGAAATACTAAAAGCTGTCATGATCTGTGTGCTGCGTGAGGCGGAGCCGGGGTCAGGAAGCCGTTCAGGTCAGCAGGTGCGCCTGCCTTTGATCTTTGCCTCCATTTGCCAGAGAGCATTAATGATGGACTTGCGGTGACCCATTTCAACAACGCACATAAGTCATGAACAACCTTTCCAACAAATCGGGCAGCTCCCGCTTAATCACCCCCGTCATATCGTCCAGTCAGGCCTGTCCGGTGAGCACGTGTCGCTCAAGTCTTCTAAAAGCTACAGCCCTTCCACGAGATAATTCGCTTGTTCTCGCGTTTGCCTTTCACGTTTAATTTTGTCCGCCGCGTCCCCGAGACAGATGGGCGGCCGTTGCGAGGCCCAGTCCACAACATTTAATTCCTTCATAAATCAAGCGTCTCCGCACGCCATGAATTATTGATAAAGTGAATTTAGAGGAAACAGCCTATTTTTATTTTCTCCTTGATGGACGTGTTTTGCAGCAGTGTGCTACGTTCACAGTCGCTGCAGCGCGGCGGTATGTCTCGTTCTCTCTCGAGCACACAAATGGGGATGAAATGACAGACATTTAGATGAGCAAAGGAAGGTGGGGGGAGCTATGGGCAAATACGCCGAAGCCATTATCTAGCTTGTTAATTTGGTTTTGCTCATTGTTGTCAAGCAAAATAACAGAGCAGAAGTCAGATGTAAAATGACCTGCAAAATAAATAAATAAGAGTCGCAGCGGATCAAATTCATCAGGATTCCTTCTGCATGTGTTTGAAACTATATCGGACAAATGCAGGAACATACTGGAAGTGGAAATTCCCCTTCACTTGCCCAGAGACCTTCCCAGGGACTTTAGCTTTTTTGGTGTGGTGTATTTACTCTGCACGCTTGTGTACCTTGATAAAACTGCAGATACACACATGACCCGAGCGCACATCAAAGCCTGCTCTGTCCATCTGCTCCTGTTCAGGGCCCCTAACAGTGTTAAAGGAGGGCAGAGGAAGGAGAAGCGTGGGGGGAAAGTCCACTTAGATATGCAGATATGTTTATCCCACGGTTATGTTAGCTGCAGTCCCCGAGAGACATCATTAGCTTATCACGTTTCTCCCTGCATGAATTTACATCTGGACACCGAAAGGCACTTCAAAGGTGGCAACAACATCAGTGTTTAAAAACCTCCGTGCACGTATTGGCAGGATCTCTGAAAAGCACTAACTGTGGGAAACCACAGTAATATTGCGAGCTGTGATGCAATCGGGGGCCCGCCGCTCCAGATTCCAGTGGCTTAAAGAAAAATATGCTGATTAGGTTTAGAGTGGGAGATCAATGCGTTCATTAATTTCTCAGGCAATGTAATTATGTTTGCCCTCGTCGATTATCAATCCACATGCATCTAACAGCACGGCGCGACTCCTAGAAGGGCCGCTTTTTCACAGCCAAGGGAAATAACTTGGCCGACAACACGATGTATATTATATCGCCAAGGAGTGAGCTGAGAGGAGGCAGGGGGCTGTGAACAAACTCTTTAACCCCTCCAGATTTAGTGCTTTTTTTTACCACTTTTAATTTTTTGATCTTTCGATTTTTTAACAGGCACAAACACAAAAATAAGCACACACATAACTATAACCACAAGCTCGTGTATCTTCTACTCTAAATACTCTCCATTTCCAACATTTTTTTGTTAAATTTGTGCCTTGGATTATGTCATTTAGAGCATCCTGACATCTGAAACATGGGTTTCTCTTTGCCAGGAGCAGCCAATCAGAACAAAGGTTGGAAGATTAAAGGAAAGATTAGGAAACCAAAAAAGCTTGTTTTTTAAATAGCAGATGTTGGGGCGCACCAAGGTCTCGTATAAGGTAATGGGACTTCTTCTCATATAAAGCGTTTCTACTTTATTCAGTCAATAATTCACACACACACTCATACAAGTATTTTTTTGTACGCCCGAGTGCTTTCAATCAATGACATTCGCACTCATTCATACTCGGATGAACTCATCAGGGCTCAGCATCTTGGCTAAGGATACTTTGGCATGCAGACCGGATCAGCAATTGAACCGCCAACCTTCCGATTAGCCACAGGCACCCATCATAAAAACAAAAGGTGAAAAAAAGAGGATTATTTTTAACTATGAATCATGCAAAGCTACTCTGGTGCAGTTCAAGAATGAAACTATGGAGCTGGAAACGAGCATAATAACAGGCCCTCTTTAAAAGCGGAGGAAAAAGTCAAGCCCACAGCATCCTGTACGAATCCAGCTCCACTCCATCTGCCTCTATATTGTCATGGGGGCTGTTTCGTGTTGGCATTTAAAATGTAAAAAGATTTATCGGCGAGGAATAAAAGTTGCTTTAATAAAATGAGCAAAATGGTCAGCGGAACTGTCGCGGCTCAATCAGGGTCGTTTCACGAGTAGCACCGAAGGCAGCGCGCTCCAACGTGAGCATGTGAATTATAGGGGAGCCAGAGTGAATGCTGGGTCCTGACTGAATGCTGCCCTGTGCTAATGCCAGGCTGTAAAAACACTGACTTGACAACAAGCAAGCCCCTGTAGTTCTGCTGAGGGAGGGATGGGGGAGAGAGCAGCAGAGGAAGGGGGAGCGGAGGGGGTGTAGGGGGAGAAAAGGGGCAGAGTGGTTTGAAATCAAAGGAGGTCAAAAGAGGACTGGTTCTTGATATGTGGCTGCCATGTCATCGCTGCCCTTCTACGATTTAATACCGCTGACGAGTGCCGTGCAGTGTCTAATTGTGAAGATGAGTGGCGGCCTTTTTGCTGACGTGTGCTGCTCGCTGCTGTGAAAAATATCTTAAAAGGTGCCGTCCACCCTGGGAAATCTTTACTTTAGTTTACACAACAGGTCTGTGTTATTTATCTCTGCCAGTATGTTGCAGTCAGTGCGTCTCAAAGCACTACAGCAGTGCAATCTGCTCACAGAGTGAAAATACTTTTCTTTATTTCTTCAATCCTCCAAAGCCTTCAAGACCATCCCGATTAAAAATATTCTGTTGAGCAATATAGACATAAGTAGTTTTCCAATCATTGCTGCTTTTTTGGCCTTGCTATGGCCTTGTTGCTCCAGCACTTTGATAGCTGCTGACATATTTTTGTCTGGAGCAAACAATCAAACTTTAATGGTCCTTAGAAGATTAATCATATTCA
Source organism: Haplochromis burtoni (assembly GCF_018398535.1). Lineage (NCBI taxonomy): Eukaryota > Metazoa > Chordata > Actinopteri > Cichliformes > Cichlidae > Haplochromis > Haplochromis burtoni. The sequence goes on along the minus strand of NW_024582383.1, from coordinate 1,387,446 downwards.
TATAGCTGACTCGGGCTCATCGGCACAGACTCACTCCAATTGACTGCAACGGGCTGGCAATATGTCTGCAGTTATTTGCAAACTATTACAAAACTGTCTAAGAGTGTCAGCAATGAATCCAAGTCAGACCGTGATTGTTTGGAGACCGGTTGACCTTTTCAATCAGCTCGAGATCAAAAGTCGCCCTAGGGGTGGAGTCAAAGGAGCTTGCAAAGAAAAGCGTCTGGACTCCTTTAAGTTACTTGAAGACGTTTCACCTCTCATCTGAGAAGCTTCTTCAGTTCTAAGGTCAAATGGTGGAGAGTCCCAGATTTAAACCTAGTGGGAGTTTCCCCCCACAGAGGGACAAAGGACCCCTGATGATCCTCTAATCGCCCGAGCCAAGGTGTGAAACTGGGTGTGGGTCCCAATCAGCCAGGGTTGCCAGGGGTGGAGTGTGTCGGACACTCAACTTCCAGGTAAACATTTGTAATTGCCATGAACATATTAAAAGCCAAACTAGGAGAGCTATTCCAGTAATTCCTTAAAAACTGAAACAAAACTAAATTATATTCAATCATTTTTTTGCAGGGCAAAACGTGCCTGAAAGGCAAGTGTTCTGCTAATCTATGCTAACAGGTCAGTTAAGGATTTATGACACGGCTCCCTTAATGGCACTCGTTTGTAAACCAGAACTAGTTGTTGGAAGTTCAGCCAGAGAAACTTTGTATAAGAAGATGACTGCAGTGGTCAAAGGTGATTGCTGTCATTTGTTTTTTTTTCACAACCTGTTAAAAATATGAAATAAAAAAAATTAAAATTAAACTTTATCATCTCAACCCTGTTTATAAAAAAATGCGTCACATTTCCATGTATTCTGAACGATCCTTGTGAAACTACAGATCCACGGTGTGAACAACAGAACAGTAATCACGAGTACGTTAGCTTTGTCACTGTGACGCATGTGAGCTTTGCCTTATTAGCATTTCGTGTTTAGGCGGAGCCTCACGGAGCTGCTAGTATTTGCATTTTTAAAGATGACGTCAGGCTCTCATGGAGTAAGGAATTTACTAAGAATTGAAACTGGCAGGCGAACAGTGCACTGTCATACCAGAGCGTTCAAAACACATTTAAAGCCAAAAACTGTCATTTTAATGTAAAAAAAAAAGTTTCTTTTTTTCTTCACAAGGGAAATAAAGAAGAACGACTGCAGAATTTTTATTCTGATATTTCATGACTACATATGTTTTATCTTCACGTTTGAACCTTTTCTTAAACACCCCCACAGCTCGTTTGATATTTCTGAGAAGAAATAAAATACCCGGCTGAAAAGCGTAAAGCAGGCCAACTTCATGTAGCTGTTTTTAGCTAAAAGGCTTGAAGTGTGTTCAACTTTACAAATCCTGGAATTTCACTTTATTTGGTGAAAAATGTGCTTCCTCGCAGGATTTCCTTGACACAGCGCAGGCTTGTTAAAAACAGCCAGGATGTTTAGGAGTAAAAGTAAAAAGACCCGCGAGAGAGAAACTTACAAGAGATCAGCAGAGAAAGAACAGTAGAGGAGAAAAATAGACAGATGCCAGGAAGGAGCAGGTCTCGGGGTCACGCGAAAGATGGGCCTGATCCCACCTCCAATCCCTGCAGCTTTTCTTTTGTTTGAAGTCACATCTGGGCTAAATTTCCCCTTCTGCACGGAGCATAGAGGAAGTCTTCTGGGTGGGTGGAAAAGGGTCTCAGGGCCGCTCCTGCCTCCCAGGCTAAACACTTCTAAGTACCGTACATCTATGAGTCACTGAACCAGGCACTGCACAATCCCATAGCCAGACCCTGAATCAGTGCTCATCACTCCATGATGACTGAGACAGGCTGGTCACTCATGTGACACGTTAGCAAACGCCTGTTTTGACTGAAGACAGATGCAATCAGTTCAACAGGTTCAAAAGATCACAACAGTTACCACACCAGAGACAAGGTTCAACTCGTGACTTATTTCATCACACGGGTCATGACGGCCTTACTGCCTGCGAGGAGGAAGTCACGTGCACATTATTCTGTACACAAAGGGTTGCAACACTGATGAAACAGTTTGAGCTGCTTCTCTGTGAGGTAATATTTAACTGCATTATGGGAAATGTAGGTTCATTTCATACTAAGGACTGAAAGCCTGCTAGTGATTCAGTTTCAGCCAGACACATGCCCACGTGAGCGGAGAAATAACTTTGTAGAAGTGCAATAAAATTAAAAACAGTTAAGGCCACTCCACTGATTCTACATAAGAGAAAACACTTGGGTGGTGTCTTTCAGGGTCGCCTCGGCCTTCGCCCAAAACATACTCTTTGTTTTTTAAAGAAGTGGACATACCAATGATATTATTGGGTTGCATTATGGGAAATGTAGGAATTTTTTTGTCTGACTCATAAAAGTTAGAGAATCTAGACTTTGGCGGCTTTGATATCAGCAACGGTAAATGAGTGCAAAGCCAATGAACAAGTTCATCGAGCTGCCAAAACACAATTACAAGCTTGGTTTACAGTAAAGATGACAAATACTTTATGTCGTGAAACACAAGGATTTCTCTTTTTCATGTTGCACGTGAATAAAATGAAACTTTCAGTGTCTGAAAACGAGGAACTCGGCAATAAAACACTGTTTTGCCAAACCTAAGAAGATGAGTATGCGCTGCAGCGCTGCACTGCTCTGACCACCAACTTGATTTGATCAGGTCTCAGCAGCTGCTTAAAGGCTCTGCCTGTGCTCGAATGACAATCTGTGTTTATCTTTGGCTTTCCCCTCCAACTAATTAACTAAATCCCCGGAACACCAAAACACCACAGTCCCCTGAACCTTTTCCTCTTCTGACAGCTGATTTATTAATGCACCATTTCAAATTAGAGCCAAGTGGAGGACGTCTCGAGACAATTTATGCTCGCACGACCTGAGACACTTATTAATTGCTATATTTTAATTAAAGATAATTACACTACCTAAGCATATAATGGGGGTTTCATTGTAAACCTTCTTTATTTAAATAACCCTGAGTAAAATGAAGAGATAATTGTTGTTGTCGTCCTTATTACGATCATTGCTTCCTTTTTTTTAAATTCAGCAGCTTAAATTATCCAAACAGTCGCGCACGCCAGGCACAGACGCACACGCGAAGGCTGTTCTTCACTTCCTCTTTGCTTATGTGCTCCCACGTCTTCACTTTCAGATTAAACACTCTGCCAATCTCTATTCCTCGTGGAAATGTTTAATTGCCTGGGAAGCGAGGAGACACTTCAGCCTGCGGTACGTCCAAAAAGTAGGCATTGCGGTGGATGTGCGAAAGGCTCCTATTATCCGTTTTAGCCCTCCTCTCGCCCTTTGGGTGTGAAAAATCCCCCGATGCGTGAGGCAGGACTTTGGATAAATCCAGATTACATCAGAAGGCAGGTGAAACGGCTCACAAAACAGTCAGCTAAAAATATAATTACGCTGTCAGACACCACTAAGCTACAGCCGTTAATCCTCTGCCACGCCGATGCCGTTTGCTTGTCTTTTCCCATCAAGTGCCGTAATTTAATATCCTTATCCTGTGTCTTAATATACGTTTCTTTCCTCTGGTTAATTCATCATCATCACATTTTTTTGTTCCACTTTATTTATTCTTGCAACAATCACACTATTGGACTTGGCGAGCTTCAGTGTAACCTCATGCGTTATGGTATTAAAAAGCCTGGCAAGTGTTCTTTTGCTCTTATTTTGGAGTTGAAATTAAACAACATGGGATATGCACATGACCGCTTTTTTAAATCTTCTTCTTTGCAGGATCCCAAAGTGCTGCTCACTATGTCCTAAAACACAAACATGAGATTTCAGTAAACGTGGTTCTGCTGAGGCAGTAGCCCCTTAAAACAATCTGCACTTCCATCTGGTCGCTGTGGTTTTTGCCCCTTGGTCTGGTTGCCTCCTCTCCCTGCCTCCCTGCTCTGCTTTCACTAACTGCCGCAGCGCGCCCACCCCACTCTGAAAGCCGGCTCACGAAACATCCCGAGGGCGTCTCTAAAGGTGAACGCCTACACGAGAATTAGCACTCCTCTCAGGGTGCTTCAGGGACGCCCGGTGATTCAGAGCGTCTCATCGAGCCTCTTCTGGCCTCGCGTCCTGTGAAGAGGGAGAACAAAGAGGCTCAGCGAGAGAGGAAGAGCAGAGCGATCGATTCGAAGGGATCTGTTTTCATCGCTCATCTCTCGCTGAGCAACAGATCACTCCTCCTTTCTCGCTCAGGTGGCACGGGGCCCAACCCCGGTGCTGCCACCCTGCCCAGATTAATTGAAGCATGCTGTTGTAAATGAATCACACATGGCTAATATCTCCCCACTTTACCCTCTCTCCGACACACACACGCCTAGCGTCACCTATCTTCATTGTTTTTCTATTTCGGGAACAGGCGACTTCACCGGTGCCTCTTATTTTCTAAGGAAGTGATTCTCGATGGAGGTGTGAGTGTAAAGGTAACCGAGGTCAGGTGCTCGTTGGGTTGAGTTCACTGTAAAATTCATGACTTTCCCTTTTGGTTTTTCATTTGTCTCTTTCCACATCCCTCTCGCTGCTCTTAACCTGGCACAAAGCAGATTAATTGCGCTGTCCTACAAAAGGTAGAAATAAGCCAGCACACCTGCCCCTGTTGCCACTGTGCATTAAGATGAATACATCACGGATTTGTCTTTATTAGTTATTTATAAGACCCACTGCCCAGAATAACAGCGCTAAAGGAAAGGGACGGAGCGAACAGGCGCCAACGGCGTTTTTTAAGTAATACGAAAGCGTTGACCACAGTGACATCGGCCACAGCGTCCTGCCAGCTGGCTGCATCGGACTCGTGTCGACACGGTGGATCACGTAAACGTCAGGCGTCATCGAGGCGAGGTGACAGGATTCATTTGTCTGCAGACACGAGTAAGTTTGTCTTTTAAGTTGCTGTCGGCAGTAATACTGTAACGTGTATTATTATCTATCTGTTCATGTGTAACAAACATCCTGAGAGTTGTAAACAATAACAGATCAAATTAGGAGCAACATTAAAGGGGCAGAAAAAAGCCTTTTCCCCCAATTCTGTTCTGATTCTTGGGACAATCAATTATCTGATATTGTGAGAACGAAGGCTGTATTGGCTGTGGTTTTAATAAGATAATTACATAAAACAAAAAAACACATTTTTATAAAATGTTTACTGAAAACTGAATCTTAGGACTTTAAAACTAAAAAAATAATAATCAGAAAACATCAGTAAAAACAACTCAGTCATGGATCGGCCTCCCCAGAGCCCAGGCCTCAACATGTAGAGCAAAAACGGGCAGTCAACCCATATGGAAGAGAAATAGTAAAAACGTATATGATTTACTCATGAAAGTGGCCACTTTCTCATTACTTTCATACATTGTTTTACTAAGTATCCAAAACATACAAGTTTCATTATATAATTTTTCAAGGGATCTTATATCTGTTTTCACTCTTGTATGCTTTTCATACAAGTTTCACACAAGACAGATACAAACTTTATAAGATTTATAAATATCTTTTCCATATGGGAACGCCCAAAGAAAATTCCAGAATGCATCAAATGCCTCGACTGTAAAGTGCATTTATTTGAGATAGATAATATTTTATAATTGTAAGGTCTCAGTGTGACTGCGATGTACATCCTGTCACCAGTGAAAAGCTGCTCTTGCGAACAGTTTAAAAAAACCACCATTCCCACTTATCAAATTAGATTTCCAGGCTCTGCAGCACAGGAAGTGTTTACTGCCTGTGAGCTAATATTTTATACCGACTCGAGATGTTTGATGGCTAATGAGAGCGCAGCCTTTCACAAAAGCCACAGTGCCCCGTTGGTCCCCTCTTATCGTCACACTCATCACGGCGTATTCACTAACTTGGCAAAGCCCCTGATTGCATGGTTAGAAATTCAAATGGTGGATGTATCGGGTTTGATATGAATATTATGTGGTTTGCCCATGGGGACAATTCCATTTGTAAGATCTGCTGCCTTTCTTTGTTTGAACCCCTTTGGATTTGTCACTTTGCATTAGCCTTAAGAGGTAAAGCTTTTAAATGCTCCCAATAATGGAAAGCATGCTTCGGCGGTGACACCGCTATGATCTATATCAAAGCCATCTGGAAAATAAAACTTGCCCGCTTGCCTTTAAAAGTGCGTTTTGTGCTCAGTAAATACTTAACTCGTGATAAACGGGCAAGTTAGCAAAAGTGTAAATGTATTTACAATTTCAAACGATACGAGGATGATGCTAACGAGCTAAATTTGGGCTGCAGTACACTAAACCCTTGTGTGCGCACCAAACAACAGGCCTCTTTTGAATACGCTCCCCTGTGTCCTGTATGAGAGCGTGCCTGTTTTTTATTAAACGCCACCTTGATGGAATGTCATTTGTACACTAAATACTATGTTTCGCTCCCAGCGGCCGCTGCCCGCATGCATTTGTCAGGGCGAGCCACTTGTTCAACACGCTGATGTGATTAATTGTGTGTCTCTGCACAGATTTACACTGATAGCCCCTGCTGTCACAGACCGCGTGCACGGACGTCTCTACAACATCCACAGTGGCCTGGAACGGTTAAACAAATGGCCGCGAGGCAGAGCGTGCTCGCTGTGCACCGGTGGGAGTTTGTAGGTGCTTATTCTGCACACTGAACTTCTTTGTTCTCCCGCCGACCTTCATCCAGACACTTTTATTTGACAACAAGGTGTGCCCCGCAACAGCCGATTGGAGCTGATGTCCCTATGCAGCTGCCAGGGGTGGTGATTATGACTGTCATAAAACAGCCTTGGCTCCATCTCCCTGGTGTATAAGGGAGGAAAAACAATAGCTGGCACATGTGCCTGACCAAAAAAACAAGGAAGGCAAAAATTCCCCCCGTGTTATTTAAAACTGTTAAGAGCTAGCAGGTATTTCTCATGACTATCTGCTTTCCCCCGGGTATCGGGTATCTTCAGGCATAGTCTCGGAATGATCCAGAAAGGTAGGCGGAATGCAGGGACTGCACATGGAAGCATTTTAGACGGCTGCAGAGCAGGCGTCCACCGGAGAGATGTAAGACGAAACATTGCTCAATGTCCTCTTCAATGTATCTCTTGGAAAGAGTGTTAACACATGTTTGGTTCCTGGGCTATCTAGCCTTGTGTGTGTGTGTGTGTGTGTGTGTGTGTGTGTGTGTGTGTGTGTGTGTGTGTGTGTGTGTGTGTGAACAGTAACTGCCGTGTCACAGCGGGGGCTGTGCAGAAATACTCCCCTGGGACTTCAGCTCTGGCGTGGGTCCAGCTCTACTGATACATTAACAAGAAGAACTTGTTCTTATCAATGGGGCGCTTTATTCCTGCTGTACACACACACACACATGTGCGTCCTCCCTGATCAACACACACAGAAATGCAAACATCAAACATTCCAATAAAGACACACACACACAACAAATACACCCAGCTGACTGATACACTCGCAGACAAACAGACAGTAGAGCACATAAACTGGTCTCAGACTGATAAACACACACACGGACAGACGGACACACACACACACACACACACACACACACACACACACACACACACACACACACACCGCCTGCTTGTTGTTGTTCCCAGTGAGGTGAAACTGAATCTTTCAACTAGAAAAAAATATGCAAAAAAGACAAAATGGTAACAAAAAGTGCAGATTTGCATCAGTTTACACCAGTGGAGTCGTAGTGTTTGGGTCAGTGTGCAATAGCAGAGCCAGAACGCCAAATAATTCCACCGATAATGTTATTTTGTTTGTACACAGCAAATCCAGCATGTCCAAATTAACACTGTCGGATTTGATTTCAACACTATTAAAGTGTCTATATGGGTCCACACCAGAGAGTGTTAATTTAACTCTTTTTGGAGAGTTGGTACGTTAACTCTGATTTAGTGTTAAACACCAAATCTGTCTGGAGTTGATAATTTAACACTTGGTGTTAAGAGTTTATATATTAACTCTCAAAGAGTATTTTAGTTTAACTACGTAAGAGTTATCTTCTAATTCATTCTAAAAAGCGGGAATTTTACTGTTCTGAACTTCTAGAAATTTCTTTTGGAAATAAACATTTACTAAAAAGATGCAATGGTTTTTGAAAAACATTTATTCTGAACTGTGCACCACAATTTCAAAACATTTTCTGAAAGATGTAACAGTTACATGTTCTCACTTTCATTAGAATTTGTTTATCAAAAGGTCTGACATGGTAAATGCAAATAACAGCATTCTCATCACTTATTTCTTCAATACAATATGCATGTCCTTCATTCATCCCTTTGTGGAACTTCAACGCACTTCTGCTCTCCCCCATATTCCATCTTCACAAGCATATCCTGTGCGGAGATTGAATAAAAATTAGTTGACACTAATTAATGGCACAAATAATCCAGTAAACAATTGCAGCACAGTAAAAAAAAAAAGGAATCCTCTTTGAGCCATTACTTGTGTAAAGTATTTTCCCAAAAGACAAGACACAGGCAACAGGTAATACTGAACTAAATGTAAAACCTCAACCTTTTTCATTTTTACCTAAACCGTGTGCACAAAACTCTGGAGGGATCTATGCTAACGTAGAATCCAGTCAGGACGTCGCTACTGCTGTTTGCTCGTTTTTTTTTTATGGGCGATCGTTTTCAGGCTTCAAGTAGCACCATTATACCAACATTTCACATTCTAGACATTGTTTTAGGTGTATTTGACCAAAAGTTTGACTGAAAATTCACATGCAAGCTTTTTTTCAAGGCTGTGGTATTTGCCCGCAAACAATACCTTTCAGCTAGCTAAAACAGAATATTATGCTATCAGCGAGCAACATGGCTAATGCCTTTCACACAGCTTTGTCTCAACTCCAAAGAGCCACAGAAGTAAAAGCTCATAATAATAATTGAAACAATCTTTGAAAAAATGACTTACCAAGCATGGCAAACAACTCAAATATGTAGAGCAAAATGTTCTGAAACGGCTTCACTTCAGCTTCGATTGGAGCCGTGCTGGGGGCGGAGTCTGTGAATTTACTCTGTTGGTGTCATAGCCCCTTAGGAGTTCAGAGTTAAGAGGTCAAGAGTTAATGTTTCCATTGTAACACCTCCAGATTTGACAGAGAAACACTCATTTTTAACACTCGATTTTAACTACTATCATTTTACACCTCAGAGTTACATTAAAAGAATGTGACTCTGCTTAGAGTAAAATTAACTCTACTTTTGCAAGGAGACTATTAACACCAAAACATTTAACACTTTTGAATTTGCTGTGTAGCTAATGCGCTGTACTGTTGGTGGACACAGCCTTAGATCGATCCATTTTCTGCTATTTACCCTAATGCCGGTGTCAATACTAAAACGAGACTTTAGTCATCTTGAAACTTTCGATGTTGATCCATCCTCCGCTGTTTTTCAAAGACTATAACACGAGGAACAAAGAACAAGCTGGCTGTTCCTCTCCTGGGAAAACAACCCTTGACGGGCTTGATGGAACAAACAATTAACCCCATGAGACCAAAGTGCCCAACCCTAAACACAACCTCGTGCTTTGGGCAAAAAAAGGACTTTTTAGGGGAAAAAGGTTGAAAAGTTATTGATGTCTTTCATATGTTGTAATTCGGCAAAGATTAAAACATGTACTGTTAGAAAGACGAGCTAGCATCACAACATCGACGGCCTCAGTGATTCCAGCCATGGATGTTTACTGTGCACCCAGATGTGAATATTGTTTTGTATGTAAAACTTTATATTCAACTTTATATAATACTGCATAGAAGCTTGCAGTATTTTTTACTTAAAAAAATGTAACCTTTTGAAATCGGAGGATTCTTTGTGACAGAGCTACGTCTGACTTCGACCTCTGTGTTTGTATCGGTCAGTCTGGTAGAAATCAATTGTGTCAATGCACACAAAACAAAGGTTTTCACTTTTAAATGGCAAAAACATCCACAGTTTGAGACAAGAGAGCGAGCTTTGTGATTTGTATGAATTAAGTTGGCCGTTTACCTCAGTTTGAATCCCACAGACAGATTTTTTGTTAGGGTCCCTGGGTCGTTGACCCAGTGTTTTGTGTTTTTGGTTCTTTGATTTTGTTATTTCATTATATTCTAGCTTTGCTTTATGGGTTTTAGGATTATTCTTAGTTTAGGTTCTCTGGGTGGGGTTTGGTTAGAGTTTTAGTGTTCTGGTTTTCTGTCTGTGTTCCATAGTTGCTGTCTCCCCTGTCTGCTATCCCCACGTCCAGTCAGTGTCTGTGTCTGCCCTGGTCCCACGTCTCTGTTCCCTTTGTTATAGTGCTTGCCTGTGAGTCTGTGTTATGTTTCCTGTTTTACTTTGAAAGTCCATGTCTCATGTTAATGTGTCTGGTTTTGCTTCCTTTGTCTCGTTAGGCCTGATTTGCCCCAGCTGTGTCTCCCTCCTGTTGCCCATTCCCTGATTGCTCCCTCTGTGTATTTAAGCCCTGTGTTTCAGTTTGTCAGTGTTGTGGTCTACTCTTATCTACCCTCCCTTATGCTGTGTGTTTTGGGGTTCCCTGTCTGCGTTAATGTTTGTACTTTTGAAGTTTGTTACTTTGAGTTCAGCAGTAAAGCTGTTTTTTAAATTCACGTCTGCCTCCGGAGTCTGCACTTTGGGTCCTTTTCCTGCCTGCACACAGCCGTTCCATAACATTTTTATAATTCAAGTGTGTTATTAGTTGTGACTGAAAGAGACTCAGTTAAATAAAGAAATATGATCATTGCCATGACATGAATCATTCTTTCTGTTGAAATAAATTAGGTTCAAAGTCTTGCTGACTCTCGACAACACAAACAAATAATTGCTTTTTGTGACTATTTCACATTTTTCCATGAGACTATTGATATTTAATGTGAAAGAGAAAAAAAGGAAACAGATCAGGTCACGCTTATATATTAACCATACATGTGATGGACGTGATGCTGTCCACACGCACCCCACTATGTTTTTACGTGTTCTGGCTCTGTTGTGTAAACGTCAACGCCATTTTACACCAGTGAAAACGGAGCTTTTCAGAAAATCCTTCCAAAGTGAAAACTTTCATAAAATTTTGCATTTATATGTTGACAAGGAAAAACTGATTTTGGTGCTCTTGACGTCATTTTGTGTTTTCAAAAACAACCGGAAAAAATAAAATTCTGGTTTAGAAAAAGAAAGCCGTGTGCGTGTGGAGGTAGCCGCAGTGCTTTGTTGCTCTTGGCTGGTCGGAGCTGGTCTATCCAGCTGTGTCCAGAGGCATTAAGGTCCTTGCACATTGATAATACCCTTGGAAAGCAAATGGCATTTGCACATTTGTCTGCCGTTGCCGGGAGTAATAGGAGTAAAAGCAGGGAGAGTGCACATCTCTGTCACCTCCTTGGCTGCCGCTGCCTTTAAGGTGAAAGAGTGCGCAGCCATCCGCTGCCCTGCTAATGTCTCGACATGGCCTACCTCAATGACAAGGCTTCCTCTCAGAATTTAATTATAAACCTCTGTTTTTTCTTCCTCTCTCGCTTGTTTGGCGGCCGACCTCTCATACTTCCTCTTCCTCTGCAATCAGCCTTCTTTATTCATGCCAATAAAAAATGTTTTTCTTTTTCCACAGCTCGGACTGCTGCCCACGTGCAGCACAAACACAAGTACACTGGTGTAAAATAAAGCTACCACTCTCAAGCACCAAGGCCAAACGCTGCATTACTCACACTCTGGCACTTAATGAAGAGTACAGGTGTGTGTGGAGGAAAGGTGCTAATACCTTTTCCTGCTCTATTTTTGCTGGAAAACGTGTAAAGGTGCTGCTCTGCTGTAAGAAACCTTTTGGTCTTTTATCTGTTCCGCTCGGCGCCTTCCACCCCGGATGTCACGTTTCTTTTTGCTTTCAGAAAGCGTTTAGAAACCGCCCGCCATCACTCACGCACGCCATTGTTTCTTTAAACAACACGTGTATCCTATTTTCCTTTCTTTATGTGACTTATTCGCACGGCTCATTATCGTATTTAATGCGGACTGTTTTCACTCGTTCCGTTGCGGAGCACTTTTACGACGCACATACTTTCAGTTCGTCTGGTGAACATAAAGCGTTTGGCGATTGCACACAATCTCTGCATCGTCTCGTTCCACTTCTATTGTTGCAGCACAGACGTGGGTTTGATATGCAAACTCAGCGCAGCAGTTGTGGTGCTGTGAAGCCACACCAGCACACAGTACATGTGATGCTGTAAATGACGGATTAAATTAGACATTTATGGCCAGAACAGTTTTTGAACAGGAGCCTGTTTTCTGGGAGGTACGACGACCCACACGAGACTTTCTAACTGATGTGCTTCTGTTTGAGCACTTAGACATAATGTTCAGGTCCTTGACCGTCTAGATGATATTCTGCCAATGTCCACATGTATCCCTCTGCAACAGTTAATTAAATGAACTGATTACACACACACACACACACACACACACACACACACACACACACACACACGGCTGCCGCTCTTTCTTCACTCATGAAAGAATACATAAAAACACAAGTGGGAATCAGATTTTCACTTTCGTGTCTCTGTGCAAAAATCGTTATTTCTTTTGACAGTCAAGCGTAAGCTACATTATAACTACTGCCATGGCAACACAGATAGGTCGTCCTTAACAACATTTTTAAGTGTTAAGGACCAGTGGTGACATTACGCTCGTTAGTCCAAATATGTTCCTTCACTTCACCTTAATTTCAAGATTATCCTGATTTTAAGAGGTGATATAAAATGAAAAGTTCAGTGAGAGTCTGGGTCAGGTTAGCTTTGTGTCAGAGTGAAGTGACTATGATGAGGCTCGCCCAATCCACAAAATTCTAAATGAAACACGTGCCAGCATTAAGCACATGCTTGTGGACTTCGATTAGCCCCAAGAAGACTTAATTTATGAATCACCTTTGTTAAAGTCTGGACTGTTAGTTCCCTTACCAAAATTTTCAATGTTCCCTTTTAGTCAGCGTTGGCAACTGGAGCATTTCAGCTGACTTGCTAACAACAAAACGCTGGACGCTTTTAAGTGACATGCTAACTTTAGCTACTAATTAAGAGTCCTTCAGGGATTATGTCGATTAGAAAGAGTGGAGGGTTTGGGTACCTTCACATTTTCAAACTAAAGGAGCATCTGTTGTTCAGTATATGCTTCCAAACATGTAAGCTAACTTTTTGTTAGCTGCCTATTAAACATCTTTAGCCAATCAGTATCTTGTTTCATAGTCGGACTCACCTCACATCCAGTTTCATAACACCAAGATCTCAAAAGAAGAAAAGATCACCTCAAGGATTCAAAGCAGGACAAATCAGTGGCTGATGCTGCAGCAGACAGGTCCATGTTTTACACTATACGAGCTGGACGGCCTTTGGTTTCAATCAGCTGAGATTTAATGGAAACATGTAAAGGCAGCACCGTGCGCCAAAACGACTCAACTCACTGGAAAAAAGTGAAAAATGCTAAAACTAATTTACCTCAAATGTATCTGTGAGGTGGTTAATTTGTGCCTCCCCTGGTCAGAGAACAATGGAGAGGGACACAGAGTGGCACTTCTGCCAAAGGCCTCTCTTGATGGCTTTTGCCCTCCAGAATTTCCTGAAGCGGCACTGGTGTGGTGGAGGACCAGCGTGGCTCTGCATTCATTCAAACCATGCCCACAGCCCCAGTAATGCCTGAAGCCGGAGTTCTTACAGCCAACTGGCAACATAAGCACAAAACGTGGGGACGTCTCCGAGTGTCAGTGTGATGTTATCAGCAGTGGCGTTGCTGCAGGGAACATCCTGCCATCTGCAGCCACTGCAAAGTTAGCTTATATCTGCATCTGCAGGGGACAAATAACCCCTCAGTCTGATGTCACGATGTCGATAAGAGTCGTTTGACAGCATTGGTCTTGGTTCTGCATGATTTTAAACAGTACATGTTCAGATCCATTTTCACCCACAAAGTGTTATTTTTATATATTTCAGAGGAAATAAGAACACCGGCTTTGATGTGGTTTCTTTTTTTTCTTTTGGTCCCCCGCTGTGGTTGATGGCTTCCCCTCCCTGAGCTTGGTTCTGGGAGAGGTCTATTCCCTTCCCATTGTCACCAAGTCCTGCTCACAGGGATCATCTGATGGCTGGGGTTCTCTCTCTCTGAAGTTGTATCCCCTTTACAAGATAAAATACTAGGGGTGGGGGAAAAAATCGATACTGTGTAGTATCGTGATATTTTGTTTGCTAATAATGTATCGATGCAGGGACGGCAGAAATCGATATTTTGTTACAAAAAGGTTTTTGTGCTCTGACTTCAGAGCACGTTGATCCTTTTTCTGAGCAAGAATCCTGACATTCCTTCACTGTCCAAATGTGTCTAACTTTTTTTTTGGCAGCAATATGACAGTTTACTTATTTTAATTTAAGACATGTTTTATTTTAATTACGTTTAAAACTTTTTTATTTAATGTAAAATTATATTTTGTTTTAATTTACTTTCAAGTTCTTCAGTTGCTGAAGGGGCTGCATAGTTATCATAAATTGCATAGTTCAGAATAGCTCGACTAATACAAACCGTTCAGTTTGTCAACAATAAAACTGAAATGAGAGAAAGACTGAGTGTGGACTTTGATATTAGAGAAAATGAATATTGATAAAGTTTACCTTTATGTACAGAATCTGAATATCGCAAAATATTTTAAAAATTGCAATAATATCGTATCGTGAGTTAAGTATTGTGATAATATCGTATCGTGGGATGTATGGTGATTCCCACCTCTATAAAATACGATGAGGAAGTTGTTGGGATTTCATTCTTTCGGTTTCGTATTAGACATTTAGGTGATATTTATTAAACATATATATTTAATCATTATTCCAAGAGCCTGGCGTGCACACAGTTTCTGCCTGGGGACACATTTTGCTCGTGTTATACGATTTCCGGGAAAAACAAACCAAAAACATATAGCTGACCTGGTATTTGTTTAAGTACATTTCCAATTGAGTTTTCCTTCTGAAAAGCCACTTAAGGCTTTTATGAAGGCAACTTGTCATGCCTCTAATGCCTGCAGTGCTTATGGGACAAACTCCCCAAACTACACCTCCTTTGAAACAGTTTAGTGCAGTGATCTCTGCAGCCGAGTCAATAAATAGGAGCATATTACTTTCTCTCTCTCTTTTTCTTCCTCGCTAACTCTCGGCTCCCAGAGCTCCCTCCTCTCTGCACGATCCAATTTCAGCCCGACGGAGGAGATCCTTCCTCGGGGCTCGTTCAGATGGAGGCCGCGGGGCCGTTTACACACAGGGGCGAGAATGAGGGATTTCTAATGACTCTGCACTCTGATAGTCTTCCAGTGGTGCCCAAGGCCTCTTGCCAAGGACCTTCCAACTTGACACAGCTACTCATCAACTGGTCGCATAACTCCAGAGTGTAGGCAGAGCACAGGGAGGGCTGTGAGTCCTGGAAGCTCAGCCTCGATGAGAGTTGGGGTCGTATAATGATCCCAGGCTGCTTCAGAAAACTCTCTCAATGGCTTTTTTAAAAAAAAAACCTCGTTGTTTAAATGTCTGAATATTTTTGGAACTTTTTATTCCATAATGTCCTATTCAAAAGACAAAAAACCTTTTCTTTTAATTTAGCAGGGACTTAACTTCTTATTGCAAATGTAATCCATGAATACTGAGGACTGTGTCCCAAATATTAACTTTGACACTGTCCTGTCGTTTTAAGTAACACTGAGGTTGCAATGGCTGTCCACAGTGGTAGAGGAGGGTGGATGCTTTTTCTCTGTTTGCTTAAGGTTGTCAGATTCAGTTATAAACTTTGCAAGATTTCAGTTTTGCAGAGTTTTGCAAAAAAAATAAATAAACCAGTATTTGTAAAAACACCTGAAACAATCCTGCGTGACGTGGAAAGATTCACCGTAAACTGGAATCCTTGTTGGTGTTTAATTTCACGATTCTCATCTTTTCTCTGTTGTTTTGATTCTTTAAAATACAAAAGAGGTCAGCAGAGCTGTTTTTGTGTGATTTCTTTCACTGCATTCCTGGTGAAGTTCACTTTTTAAACTTTTATTTCATTTTAGTTTGTTTTGGTCTAAAAACCTGAAGTATCAGGATTTTAATTGATTAGCTGCGGTTCCACTCACATCTCTGTCTTTCTGCAAGAAGCTTAAAAGATTTTTTATTAGTTTGTTTTTCTTGGTTTTTTATTAATTTCCTCATTTGCGTGTTTGGTGCCGTGTCGTTGAAGGTCAGCTGCTGTTGTGCTGCACCTGTCACTGATGACTTTGTTTCTACGACTTTATTTTCTTTTGCATTGTAATGATCATTATTTGCACCACTGTCCAACAATTTGTCGTTTTAAAGGATCATTTTTGTTGCACTGTCAGTTACATTTCCAACATTTTCACCATCTTCAGCTGCTTTTCACTGATCACACTCATTTTACAGCTGTGTTTATAAATCAGCGGACATCTTTCAGTTTGTGCCCTCAAACTGACATCATTTCATTTAGGATTCAAACACCCGACACTTCCAGCTTCATTCACACTCACACGCTGACGTAATGTTCAACAGACTCGTTTTTAGCACTTGTGCATAAACAGCTATTTTTCCACTGTTTAAGCAAAAACCTGAACTTTCACTGATACAACGTGAAGCAGAGTCAAAGGTTCAGATTTTGCCTTTGTATCAAATTAATGGTTATTTTTATTTTTCCCATGCAGAAAATTTACTGTCAGTTTTGCTGTTAATCAGATCGTCCCAGCTACTGAATTATAGAAGGTGGGAAAAAATAATGTGTCTCTTACGTCTGATTAACACTCATAAATGTGAAAATAGTCATTTACAAAGTCGCTGATCATTTTTCAGTAATTGCTCTTCAAATTGTTTTCATATAATAATGCAGTTAGCTCATCCTGTCATACCGACCAGCTGCTCTGATCACAGGAAACCACAAACTTAGTTTTTCAAACGAGCTTTTTTTAATAAAATGTAAATTTTATAATTATAGTTTAATTCCATATAAATAAGGTGAAATGAATTCATCACAAATTAATCAGAATATATTAGGGATGCAACGATACACAAAATTCACGGTTCGGTTCGATACTTTGGTGTCACGGTTCGATATTTTTTCGATACAAAAAAAATGTTCATGCCTTTTTAATTTGTCATTTATTAAAATTATAAATATATATTTTAACTCAAAAGTACAGTTTTTAAATTTAATGTTGCTGAAACAACAAAGTAATAAAAAAAATAAATCTATCTGAGAAATCACTCATCTTTGGAAAAGAGAGTTTATTACAGAGAAATGGCTCTTTCCAAAATAAAAGCTATACTATACGCTTCTTCTGGGCTATATTCTCAGCAGCATATTAAACATATCAGGTCCCCATAAGGAGAATCCTGTGCTAACGGCTGTCTAAATGACTCGGGTAAAGTTTGTAGCATGCGTGCTTGTTGTTTTTGTCTGCTTCCACTTGTCTTTGCACTAGGATGATGTCGGAGTAAATGTGCAGTCATATTCGTTGTGTTCCCACTAGTGCTGTCAGCGTTAATCTGAAATGACGTTAACGCCACAACACGGCAAATCTCCGTTAACGAGCTACCGCGGATCGCCCCGTGCGTGGGGCTGGACGGCCAACACGTTAACGAGCTAACTGCGCTAACACACTAGTCCCACCCATGTAATTGAGCATTGCGTGGCACATCCAACATACTGTTTTACTTTAGTCCATGACCGCTTACCTTCAGGGTCATACGTCACATGAAAACCAAAATAATTCCAAACGCCAGATCTGAATGAGGGTGGGGGAGGTTCAATTTGCCATGTTGCAAGGAGAGCTTAACTTCTGTCTCGCTAGCTTGCCCTGCGCTCTTCCTTCTGACGATGCTGTCTGTGTTGAGCCTCAGTGGATCTGCGCTCGACAGTGCAGCCTAGGCGGAGTAGTCGAACGCAGATTCACTGAGCGCTCAACACAGACAGCATCGTCAGAAGGAAAGTTGATAAAATAAATTACAAATGTTGTATTGTTCGATACATATGCGTACCGAACCGAAAGCACTGTATCGAACGGTTCAATATCGTTGCACCCCTAATATATGTGTGGAATGTGTGTGTGTGTGTGTGTGTGTGTGTGTGTGTGTGTGTGTGTAGAATGTAGCAAAGGGAAACTCAGTTCTTTTCCCCAGAAATACTTTTAGTCAGTTTTCACATATTTGATACTTAGTAACTTTGAAAAAAAGAGCACAGTGTCAAACACGTGTAACTGAGTGAAACTTCAGCCTTGCACTGCTTTACAAAGAAGAAGAAGCCATCACATGGATACAATTTGATACCATAATGTTACAGTGCAGTGACGTTTCTAACATGTAGGCAACGAATGAAAAGTTTTTACAATTCGATTAAAAAAAAGAAGGCGTTTATTATATATACATTATAATTCATACATGGCACTCTGTATGAACTAAATGGTGCTTACACAGTGTTTTTATACTTTTATTAAGCACTCCTTTCACAAGGACACCTCAACAGATAGACGGGAGTAGCTGGAGGTCGAACCCCTCTATGTGCAGCCTCACCAAAAAAAACAAAACAAAATTTGTGTGAAAATCTGCACTTTACGTAACCAAACCCCTTGGATCAATGACACGTGGGGCAAACAAACTAAACAAGCAGAAAAACTCAGCATGAGATGGGGCGGGCACAGTGCTCCCATGAATGACAGTGAGCAACGAGGAATCTACGAGGAGGCCCAACAATGTGGCTGTGGACCACGTATCTGATGGTGCTGATGGGCCTGACGGAGCTGAAAAATGAGAGAGATTAACACAAAGGTCAGCACCACCATTTGTTTCTCCTAACCTGCATCAGTTGTGAACCTAGTTACACTTCCAGGCTTATTATTGTGACACACGGGGCCACAGACCTCAGCTTGTGTGCATGAATAAGTGTCGAGTGGTAGGGGAAAGAAGAGCAGCACTTGACCCTCCGTCGTCTCTGGGTTTAGTCATATTTCCCCGTCACAGTCACAGCCCGAGCTGAACTCCTCCTTCCTTTACTACATCAACGTGTCAGAGTCAAAACATCACACCGCAGGCACGCACAAACACACACACACTTAGACAGAATGTCACTGTGATGTGGGTTCATCACCTCGATCAAGAATGCTGCAGCTCATCCTTTCAGGGAGGCAGTGAACACACACACACATCTCAGTTTGTCATCTGGGCATACTAAGATGTACATGTCTCTACAGCATTCATCCCTTGACAGTTTGGCTCCACTGACATTTAACCAAAGCAAAACAAATTCCACTCATGAGTGCGTTTTCAGTACACATGGAAAAAAAAGTGTAAAGTGATACCCGGAGTAATGTGAGTGTAAAAAGTCCCCTGATAATAAATACAGGCAGGATGGGAGCAGCAGAACAATGCTTCTCTCGCGGCTGCTGATGTGTGTGCCTGAAAATGAGGCCGTTTTGTTGCAAATAACGATGCGGCTTTCCACAGTTTACAGGCTAATTTGAAAAAGACTATTGTGAAGCACGACCCACTAGGAACGAGTGGTTTTATTCCTGTCAGAGCTGCTTTTAAAGAAACGGCTTCCCTAAACCGCTCGTTACTTTTACATGTCTGGGTCCATTTATACGAACGGTCCCTGTTGTGTAATTTTTCCAGTTGTTCCCTCTCCTTTATTGTTCGTTGCCCCGCCCCCTCAACACCATATGCTCGGGATGGAAAATTGATTATAAATAGCTGATGTGAGGGATCCACGGTAATGATGGCGGAGAGTGTTCTGTCCCACGGCACGATGTCACCACAAGCTATCAGCTGCCGCGGTGCAGCACTTTGATGCCGCCCAGCGCGTATTACGCTCTGACGCGGGTAAGTCTATCTGCCTCCAGAGGGCTCGCCTGGGGGTCAGCTAATGGGACCACTGCCATCCTGCCTCTAGGCTCTGGAAAACCTCCCCCCTCCTCCCCCAACCCGCCTTCTTTCCTGAAGACTTGGTTACAATAACTCCAGCTCTGACGAACCCAGATGGGAGGGAGCTCTGTCTGTGTGTGAGGAGACGGAGTAAAGGTGTAAGCAACCGGCCCAGCGCGCCCGGAGCAACGCAAGCCCACTCGCGCCTTGGAATCTTTCAATTTGCCTGCAATAAATTGCAGTAGGAAGCAATCGCATCGCCGATGTGCTGAGAGGGTTGAAATTGAAACCTATGCAGGGACAGCAGCACACTCTCAAAGAGAGCAGAGCCATGTAGTCTTGGCTTTGACTAGTTGAAGAAATGGAAACAATTCCTGAATCCCTGCATCTCTCCCTCTTGAGAATATGCGTATTCTCGGGGCCACGAAAAAAAAAACGTTTGTTAGGCTGAGCACGATCGCCGACTGATTAACGTGTCAAGTCGCTACCTCGGCTTGCATATTTTCTTGCAAAAAAAAAAATACAGCTGACAGCGGCAGCAGCAAGTCTGGCAATTATAGAGGCAACAAAACGGCTTCAGGTGGAGGCTGCTGGATAAAATCCGTGCGATACTTGAAACATGCATGAATGTGCACACGTGCCTCGCATTTCTATACATGTACCCTTTCATCGACGTGGCCCGGGTCAGTTGACGTAGTAATGTGGAGCTAATATTGGACTTGCTCCTGTTCCAACCTCGCCTTCTTTGTGTGGCGCATTAGTGCCCGGCTGAGTGGTGGTCAGCTCTGTTTACTCTAACTGCAGGTGGCATCGGTGACATGCATTAGTTCCCCCCTGCCCCCAGAATGGAGGAGCAAATGTGAGCGCAACCCCCCCGGCTTCTTCTGAGCTACAAGTAAAAACGTGGATCGAATATAATAAGCGTCCAATCCGCTGCCACGTAGCGCCCTGACCGGGAGCTCCGTCTGTTCTCGCAGATACTTTGGCCTCCGATGGGCCCAAACTCGTGTTGTTGTCGCGTTCCCTCACGCTCCCCGTCCACGCGCTCTCTTTTACGCTCTGGTTCGCCGCTTTTACGAGACAAAAACAGGCGTTTGCGACCTTACAAATCACAATCTGTCACAATAAGGCACGGTCTGAGCTGAGAGCTGATTCGAGATTAATAACACCGTCAGTAACATCTTGTTCTTCAGAGGGGAAGCTATATCATATTTTTTGCGTCTCTCTCACAAAAACAACTTGCATCAATAAAGACTTGCTTAATAAAAGACCCTTGCTTGCTCATGCAGCGTGCGGGTATCAGATAATGCCGTGCGTGTTTTATTGGGTGACGGACAAATAAAGAATAGCAGAGCGGCGTGTGGGAAGGCAGACACCGGTCTAAAAGCCTCCATTCATCCCTGAGTCATGTTTCACGGGGCCTGCAGTTTCAGTTTGGAGCCTAATCTGCTCCAGATGCCCTCGCGGGGGGAAAACAGCCCCCCCGCCCCGCAACGCAGCAAAAACAAGAGCCAGACCTTAATGTAATGGATTTGCAAGTTTTCTCTTGTAGCTGTTTTGACTCTGCGTCCGCGTGTTTGGTTTCTCCTGTCCTCGCGCTCCAGCCCCGATCACAACAGCGTCTCCTTCCAGTCATCAGCTTCTGCGCTCGCTCCCGCTGCACGGGAAGAACGAGGGGAATATATGCATAACCCTCCGCTGACACGGCGCCTGCTTTGATGTGGGATTCGCAAACAGATGCCCCCCCCGCGTCATTATTGAGGATATTAAAGTGCTGCCTCTCTCTCTTTGTCTCTCTGACTCCTTAACACAAACGCTCGAGCCGTCGTTTGCAAAAAAAAAAAGCCAATTCCATTTCCTGTTTTAGAAACCGGCTTTGGAGCTTTCTCCTGTTTTTTTTTTTTTTTTGGGAAAACAAATATAAACTGGGACTTTTGACAGGAACTTCTCGATTATGTGAGAGACTCGCAGCGCAGTTTGCGGGCCTGCAGATAATGATGATTTTATTGCTAATAATAACATGTCGCCTTTTCAGGGAATAAAGGAACGGCTTCTTGTTTTCTAACCAAGATCGTGAGGTGTAACATTTACAGAAAGCTGAACATCCTCTCATTTAAGAAGCTGAATTAGCAAGTTTTACTTTTATTTATTTTTTCTTAATGAATGCCTGAGGAGAAAAGTTTCAGACTTTGGAGCGAGTTGGATGAAAGGCCACAGCATGAAGATTAGAAAGAGCGAGCAACTTCAGCCTCCGAGAACCTCCAAAGCTTCGCTAATTATACTCCAACAGCTTCATGGGCTAGTTTTTCAAATTTGACTGAATGGCAGAAACAGCGAGCGGTGCTCACTGGTGCCTCTGAAGTTATATCATGTTAGTAAATGTGAGGGTCAGCTGAGAGAAAGCTCTTCCTTCTTTACAGCAGCGGCTCAGTGCAGGATGTTTACAGTGTGGGCCAGTTTGGCCTCTACTGAAGACAAAGTCGAGCCAAGAAACAGCGGTGAACAAAGTCAAAGTGAAAAATAACTTCAGCCTAATGATGACAATCCAGTAACAAGTGAGGAAACAGCTCTGCACTGGGCTGTAACCCTGTGGCCTCCCCACCAACACAGCCAAGCAAACTGCCAATCATGCGAGGAGCTGCATCTGCTGCATGTATATAGTAGTAAATAACAATTATATACTTAACACGTGTCCTCAAAATAGGGTTCAAAAGTGCCAAAACATATCTAGCCCATCCCTTGGTATCACATATGGAACCAGAGAACCAAAGGCATGAACACCTTCTCAGTGCAGCCAAGACTGGACGATGTTGACACGATAGCAGCTGCACATCCATGATGCAAATCTCCCAGTCCACCACATCCCAAAGGTGCTGTACAGGACTGAGATCAGGTGACTGTGCAGGTCATCTGAGTCAGCAGCAACACTCGGGAAGGCTATGGTGTTCAAACAATGCTCACTGATGGTTGTGTGGGAAAATCCCAGCAGGTCAGCAGTTTCTGAAATACTCAGTCGTCTGGCACCAACAACCGTGCTGCGTTCAAAGTCACTTAAATCCCACTTTTTCCACATTCTGACGCTCAGTTCGGACGCTGTGTTCCTGCCACTTTATTGGCTGATTAGATATTAACATGGCCCTAATAATTTAACTGATGTTTGTATGTCACATGATGAGTTAACTAGCTGGTTTTTACTAAAATGAAAGCTAACTTAGCGTTAAGACTTTAAACTGATTCCTCACGGTGATAAAATCGCTGGTTATCACCAGGGATGGGGTAATCCGATTACTTTTTTCAAGTAACGAGTAAAGTAAGGGATTACTATTGCAAAAACGGTAATTAGATTACCGTTACTTTCCCGTAGGAACGCTGCGTTACTGCGTTACTAAAACCGTGATTTTTTGCGAGAATGTCTCATGACAGTGACGTAAGCGAGTGCGCCGTTCGTGACAACAGCTGTGTGCAGATCAACAATGGATCACATATCGAGTGCAGAGAGAGTATGAGCGTGCAGCGTTTAAAGCGTGGAAGTACTGACCTTACTTTGAGTTTGATTCCATAAAAAGTGACAAAAACATTAGTGTCCGCTGTGCGTGGGAAGAAAACTTCTTTTTACAGCGAAAAAACCCCTAAACTTCCAACAAGCACCGAGTAGCTACGACGTAATGGGAAACTCACAGAGAAACTCGCGGATTCTTCCACTGACCGCGGCACACCTGCACCAGGGTAAACCTCCGCCTACCCCACTCCTGCTTTACAGGTGAAAATAGAGCAACAGGACCGCTGAGTCTTTGACTTTATTTATTTTCTGCTGTGTTTTACTTGCATCTATTTGAAAGACTGAGTGTAAACACAAAAAATATTTTATTTTATGTGCTGGAATGTGCAGAAAATAGGTTTAAATGTTAAACTAATTTCTTCCAGTCAGAGAATGTTGCAGATAATTAAATTTTTGCTTGATGCATAAAGTTAAAAGATTAAAACTAATAAAACAAGTTTAAAAAGAGACTTTTCCATTTGATTACATTTTGTATGATGGATTATGCAGGAAAAGTAGAATTGGGCTGAAAGATCTATCGCTTTATCACCTCTTCAGGTTGTAAATCGTGTTTTTAAAAAGTAACTAAGTAACTAAGTCATTAATTACTTTTGAAAATAAGTAATCAGTAAAGTAACGGGATTACTTTTTTGGGTAAGTAATCAGTAATTAGTTACTGATTACTTTTTCAAGTAACTTGACCAACACTGGTTATCACTGATATGTTAAATCATCTAAAGAGACAATCCCGCTGCCATGCACAACTGCACTGATTAATTAGAGATTTAATAAATCAGTTTAAAGTCTTTGGTGAATTTTTATTCCATCTTTTAGGTTTTCTACCTTTTTTCATTAGCCGAGTGTTTTCGTGTATTTTTCGAGCTTAAAGAACGAAAGCAAACAAAACGATCTTGATCTTTCAGCTGCTGCCTTTAGGGGTCACCACAGCGAATCGTCTGCATCCATCTCATCCTATCCCAGCACCCTCCTCTGTCACATCTGCATGTCCTTCTTCTCTGTAGTCTTCCTCTTTCCCTCCTGCCTGCCAGCTCCATCTTCAACATCCTTTGTCCAATATATCCTTTCTCCCACGTCCGAATCATCTTAGCCTTGTCTCTCCAACTTTGTCTCCAAACCACTCGACCTGAGCCGTCCCTCTGATGTATTCATTCCCAGTCATGTCCATTCTGATCCCCTCCCAGTCAGCATCTTCAGCTCTGACTTGCCACCTTAGCCAAACCATAAATCACAGAAGGTCTCACTAGTCTCTTGTAAACCTTCCCTTTCACGCTCGCCGTTACCCTTCTGTCACAAATCACGCCTGACACGACTGCATTCCCTAAATATTATCTAATCAATTAAACTGCTCGGCCACTTTGCAGCACTCAAACTCTCCAAACATGCATGTACACAAACGGGCTGAAAACCGCCTGCACCAGGCCCAATTTTACACTCTCCCATCCTCTGAGAGGGATATGAATCTGTCCTTGTAAAACACAACTGTAAATATACATAGATGAAATTTACAAGCCAATTGCCTCCTTGGACTTGAGTCAAGCTAATAAACACAGAGAAGGAGGAGAAAAGACGAGCAGGCCCTCGTCCTATCTAGGCCAGTCGAACGGGAGGCGTGGCGAGGGGTGGGCTGCGCGGCTCTCGCTCCGGGCCAGGTCTGTCGAGAAGGTCATGTGAAAGTGGAATGCAGCGGGGTCGGTTGCTCGCCAGAGGCTGCGTTCAGTCACAAAAGCTTATTTTTTTAAAACAAAGTGAAAACTGTATGCCACCTGGGAGAGATTATTCCTCACTGTTGTCCAGGTTTATTTGAATAATTGAGTTTCTGAAGCATGCGAGGCTACATCGCCACGGGGCAAAGATCTCAGTGTTTTATGCTTTGTTTGGTTTTTTTATTTGGCAGTGCATTGTTTCGACAGAGTTTAACTGACATAATGTGAGGCTGGGCTTTTGCATGCTGCATAACTGGACAAACAATTACCTAGCAATTACTGCGAAGCTTTTGAGATAGAGAGGAATGCATCGCTCAGCAGGCAGCTGACAGCGTGCGCTAACTCAGCAAGCGACATGCAAAATAGGAAAATAATGGCGTAGAGTGCCAGAAGTGAAGAGCGTCGGTCCAACGCAGAGACACACGGCAGACATGAAGGCTGCACACGAACAGGAAAAAGCGATTTATGTAGACAGGGAAAAAGAGCACGTGCAAACATCGAGACACATCTAAAGAGAAGTGAACATGACTGAAAGCAAGGCTGGAGGCGGGGGCGTCTCAGACTAGGTTTGGTTTCATTGAGAGTGATTCCTGCATATAAAGAAAATGATTCAGTGTTTTTCCCACACGACAGGGTTGCTTCAGTTTGCCGTGTTAAGCTGCAGCGTCGTCATAGGTCACAAAGTTTAATAAAGACAAAACTTTAAGGTGAGTAATAACAGAAAGGTGACGCGACGCCTGTGAGCTGTTGAGTTTGGAAAGATAGACGGCGTATTGTGTCAACTGGACCTTTGTTCTCACCCGCATCGCCCAGTCGAGGGTTTGGGTGCTGCAACAACAACATGATGTCATGTTGACTGGTAAGGAGGAAGAATGAGGGGGAGGGGGGGCAGAGGTGATAAAGATGTGGGAAGTGAAGAAAACGGGTGAAGACGTGGATTTGGTCATGTTTGTTTTTTGGCATATCCAAATTGGAATCAGATTGCAGATTGTAAAAGTCACGCTGTCGGTGGTTAGGAATCTGATTCAAATCAAATTTTAAACGACATCGTGCCCAGAGCCACTCAAATACATTTCCAACTGTCCTTTACGTCACTGCCAGCGCCTAACACAGAACACATGACGGTAACATCACACCTGGCTGCAACTGCTGGAGACCAAGGAGGTCTGTGAGTCTTTTATTTAAGTAAAAATACATCTCTATAAGTCTTGGAAACCACCTACTGCCTTTGGTGTACTGTGTCCATACACACAACAAAATAGACCCCTGCTGTGCTGAGATGTTGAGCTTTTTGGACGCGGTGATGTTTTGGCCAGATGTTAAGATATACGGCGCACTATAGTTCTGATTTCGCCCGCTCATGCAGCTTCAGGTAAAATCGCCTCCTTGATCGAGGAAAAAGCAGAGTGGGGCCTGTGTTATTGTTATTAGTGGTGACTCAGTGTTACCGTTTGCATGTTACTGGTGGAAATGGAGCCAATTTGAACAGCTTTAAACAAATGATGCAGTGAAGTGGCAAATAGTCTTTAGGTCATCAACAGGATACACCCTGGAAAACGCTGCCAGAAATGCAATTGGTTTCAGCCGATGCTAAACAGCCTCAAAGTTACAATGGCATCGACTTTGGGGCAACTTTATCTTTGATAAAGAGGCGTCAACGCCAAACGGCGATGTGGCAACCAGAGCTGATGGGATGTCGATGAGATTTCGGGAGTGAATTTGTAAGTTTGCTGACTTACAAAGAAATGAACAGCCTCTAACTGGTATGGCATTAGTACCAGTTAGAGACTGGCCCCCGCCCAAACGTCCACACAATCAAGCATGAAGGTGCTTCGGGACTGAGGGCCCAGGACAACTTAAACACAACAAGGAGGCCATGAACCGTAAAATCTTGGACAGAGCAATGAAGATGGGTCATGGATGGATCTTCCACCAAGACCCGAATCATGAGGCCCAGGCAAAAATGAAGTGGCTAAAGAAGAAGAACATTGAGCTCATAGAGCGGCCCAGCAAGTCTCCAGACCTTAATCCTATAGAACAGCGGTCCCCAACCCCCGGGCCTCGGACCGGTACCGGTCCGTCGTTTGGTACCGGGCCGCGAGAGTTGAGGCTCAGGTGTGAAATGTTTGGTTTTCAGGGTTTTTATCGGTTTCCAGCGTTATTTTGTTATCGTTTTGATCGTTAACTCGGTTTTCCTGGGTCTTTTCACGTGTGTTATGAATAAATCTTCTTTTTTTCGGTACCGGTACTAGTTTTATTTTGTTGTATTTATCCATGATACCTTAAAGGCCGATCCGTGAAAATATTGTCGGGCACAAACCGGTCCGTGGTGCAAAAAAGGTTGGAGATCGCTGCTGTAGAAAACCTGTGTAGAGAGTTTAAGCTGGAGACTTTAGAGAGTTTGTAAAGATTAGTGAACCAAACCTTCATAAGACGTGTGCAAAACTGTCGACCAGGTACAAGAAACATCTTGCTGCTGTACTTGCCAACAACAGTTCCTCCACAAAGCACGAACCTACATTTTGCGAGTTTCAGTTGAAACTTGTTATTACAACTTTAAATATAAAGCCTTGAGCTGTAGCAGGATCACTGCTGTTAGATCAGAGGAGAGAGGTTTGAATGAAGGAGAATGACGATTTTAACCACATTCTTTGGAAATATAAACATTTTTTATTTTTTGTCATCAAAAAAGGAAGTTTTGCCACATAAATGTGAGTCCATTTTTGGAGTCTAATGTAAACAGTTATTTTTAAAGCCTTCTGGGAAGAGGTCTGCTGAAACAACCCAGTAAATGTGAAAAAGAACCAACGCCATCGCATGAAGCTGAACAAAAAGATTTCATGGAATGAAATGAACTCGGCGCTGAAAGAAGCAGAAACGGAGACAAACATTCCTGGTGTCTGATACGACCCGCATCACCACCACTACTGTGGTGTGAGACGATTCATCGCCCGTATTCATCTAATCTGCAGCCTTCTGTTTTGGTTACATTTGAGAGAAATACCCTACCAGTCACTCTCACACTTGTTCAGTGTGTGTGTGTGTGTGTGTGTGTGTGTGTAGCAGCACTGCTGCCACAAAAATAATGCTGATAGCTCTGCGATGCCTGAACACCAAATGCAACATCGCTTGTAAATGACAACAAGGATTTCACAACTAAGGCTCAACTTTGAGGAATAAATTGAGTTTTTATGAGGTGTGAACATAAAATCTAAGATAAGGGGGGCACATGAGGGTGGAGGGGGGGCGGCTGAGTCCTGAATGCGCCAGCAGCACGAAGCCTGTTAAAAGTTCAGTGTGACTGGAGCAGAAAATCAAGGAGTGCAGCTCCGAGTTGTGTTATGTACGCCTGCTGGCAGCCCTTCTGGCTGGCATTCGCCGGCGCTTTTTTGGCCACTTTCAGAGGTTTCCAAAGCAAACAGGAACGGCTCTGCTTACGCGCCATAAAACCTGTCCTCAATTATAGGCAGCGCTGTACTCACAGGGTAAGAAAATGTTCAAAGTACTTCAGTAACTTCCAAATACGCTGAAAATCTATCAGTTACATTTAAATGTGGAGTATCTGTTTTGGCCCATAACGAGGTATCATGATGCTGGTTTAGGCAATACTCCGAATGCTGTATATATTATTATTATTATTATTATTATTATTATTATTATTAGACATTATCTGTGATTTAAAAATAAATTCATCAGGTATGGTAGCACCAAATATACTAGATTGTTGTTAAGACAGGGGATACGATCTGTGCTGTTTATGTCTGTGGCATAATAGCTATACTGCCTGTTCAGAAGCCAATATAGCAGTAAGCACCACAAAAGTACCGAATGCATTGGCACACATGTTGTCCCATCACTTGCTGAAATAATAGCTTCAAGTGTCTGAAGACTTCCTGCCAACTCTCTGTACTCATACTGCAGTTTAGAACCATCGTTAAGTGTTTTACAAAGGAAGCAAAGGAACAAGAAAAAAACTGATGTAACGTCCATATCTCAGCTACAACACGTCCAATTTTTCCGATCAAAACTTATTTTGTGGTGAACAACTTCACTCTCAAAATATCCGAGTCGCTCCAACAACTATGAGACTAGTTTGTACTCAGAAAGACGGAGCATTAGCTTATCTTGCTTAAGGTCGCCATGACTGCAGTTAGATGTTGTGCTTTTCTTACAGCCGTCAGCTGCAACATGCGTGCCTTGTCATTCACTCTGTTACTCTGTTCATGTAAAGATTGCTGGGTTTCTATCGGCAGCACGATGCACAAAACACAGAATAAATGGAGGTCTCACCTCAGAGGTCTGTAGCCCCACAGGATCTGCTGCCAGTGTATCATTGCCACCACACGATACCCCCAAAGGGCCCGTCCTGATGTCCTGATGTGTCCGAGCTGCTTTGGTCTATACGCTCGAAGGTTCCAGCTTTAGACAAAGCAGCATTTGCTGAGTCCTCGGGAGGTTTTCATATTCTGGCTGAACTCTAGTTATGCATTACACGATGTACGCAAAAAGTCATTGTGAGGATGTATAATGGTAATTACATTTTTCAGTTCAAACCACAAAAACTGACTCATCAGAATAATAACAGTCAACTGGTGGATGGATTTAGGTCCAAGAAGAAGGCACGAGGAAGCCCACAGACCCTCAGGGCTACGCTAAGCATGGCACATGTATCCTCAGACACATTAAGACATCAGGGGCGGTAACGAGCCATCAACCAAAAATCGCAGCTCTTGAAGAAAACTAACAAAGCCGGTTATAGAACGAAGGACTTACAAAAACAAGTCTCTCTTTTCCTTGCTAACTACAGCGTGTGACCAATCAGCTTTAATCCAGAATCCATGGTCACATTTTCCACAACTAATATTCAAAATGCCTTTTACAGCGTGGCGGCTCCTGGGTCTCAGCCACAGAGAGAGAAGGAAGAAGGGCCAGACTGAACTGACTCTTCTGGGTGTTTACGGGGTTTCTTTGTCCGTAAGTGGTTTGAGTTGTTTTTCAGGACATTGTTACTGCAGCAAGCAAAGCTGTGATTTTCCGTTTAAACTGCTCCGTAAAGAACAATCAAAGGTGCAGCTAAATGTTGAGTCGCTCACTTTGTGAAGAAAACAACCCGCGTTGGTCACCTCTAATCGTCAGATACATTTGATGCAACATGGCGAATGTTAGCGCCCCCCCCCCACCAAAGAAAGAAAAGAAAATCAGCTGCTGTTCCCTGATTGGTTCAGTTCTGGTCGAATCTTTCAGAGGTCACGGCTGCAGCGCGTCTCTCTCTGAACGACGGGTCCCACATTAATGGGGCGCCAGCGGTCACAAGTGGGAGATTATGAGTGTTTGATGAAAACAGCTATTGGTGGGATTCATCATGGCTGATGTTGACTCAGTTCGACCTCCAGACGTGCGCGTGAGGTCACTGTTGCAGCTTTGTGTTTTGGGGGCTTTTTTCAGGTACATCGGTCTTTATGGTATGTTAATGTCCAAGCCGTCGACTATAATCTAATGACTGCGCGCAGGTATTATCTTCCAAAAATATACATTCACAACATTCTTTCTGAACTACCGAGTTATGTTTGTTTTAATGGAGGCAGAAAGAATTCGAGCCCGTCGATGGGACGGAGGCTGAAATGCAGATGTATACACAGAGACGTTTTTTATAGACACTTAACTCTAATTAACCTTCGTTCTCCTATTTGCCTATAATCACATTATCCTCTGGTATTTGACTCTATTTTCCTTTCGTTGAGGAGAGGCCATGTCCTCCTGCTACATGCCCAGAACAGTGAGACGGAGCGAGAACAAGCTTCTCCTTGTGTCCGATCTCCCAGTCGGCCACAGAAGCAGCCTACGGTCTTCCTTCTCCCTCCCTCTCTTTCTCGCTCTCGTCTTCGTCCTTTCCTGCTCCTCCATCACTGCATATCTGAGCTCTGCCCTCAGGCTGCGTCCAGCAGTCGGCCGCTGCCGTCAGCTGACTCTTCAGTGCTACAGGTTTGGGCTTGTATAGGATTCAGTCTTCTGTCAGGATGTTAATAAACGAGAGTCTGAATAAAGTAATTCAAGACTTCTTTATTTTTCTTCACTGTCATTTCTAACAGTCTCAGACACAGTGAGACATTCCTAATGCCAAAGTCATGTGAAATGATTTTTTTTGCAACTAATTGTATCAAAATGTTTAAAGAAATAAAATAAAAAAGGTTGAATCTATGCGTCTTTTATCCCCCATGTTGTAGAAAACACACTGCAGCTGTCGAATGTGTTCATTTCTATACTGGTGTGTAAAACCCTTCTGCCTGTGCCCCAAAGCAATGATAGGTGGAGGTGAAAGCTCTCACTTTAACCTGAGCTCCAGAAAGGTGCCTGCTGAGCTGTCAACTGACACATTACACAATGCATACTTTAAAGAACTGATGCAGAAATGAGCCTTTAGACCATAGGTGTCAAACTCTGGCCCGCGGGCCAAATTTGGCCCGCAGCCTAATTACATTTGGCCCGCGAAGCCATACCAAATTATTATCAGAGCTGGCCTACTGGTATTATACAGCTAATATATATTGTTTAGTATTAAGCTTTGCTTGTTCCATATTCAGTTTTTCAGCAAAACGTGTTTGAGTCCATAAGAAAAGATTCATTCTTATATCTGGAGGAATAAATATATTTCAATAAATATTAATGTTAGCCCGCGACTTTGTTCCAGTTTGGAATTTTGGCCCACTGTGTGAGTTTGACACCCCTGCTTTAGACGGACACTTTACACTTGCGCTTCATTGCATTTAACAAAGACATCACGTACAAGTTATTTTACAGTGTAAAGATGATATGGAAAAATGATGGAGCCTCAACAATGATGTTTTGTAAAAAAAAAAAAAAAAAAAAGGAAAAAATGTTGAACTAACACCACCTTGACCACTAAAATATGAAACTCGTGGTTACATGTGAAGCCATCTGTAATAACTCAATAATAGTCTGTATAAACTACAGAAGGACAGACAATTCTGTTATAGCTGATTCGCTGTATAAAATACTCAATAACACTCAACTGTCTTCTTGAAGTTTGATTCTATTTACTTGATTTTTGTTTTTCGAGGGATTTTTTTCTCCATGTACTGTTAAAACGTCATAAATCATAAAGAAATAAGATTTCTCTGAAATGTATTTTCAGATTGTTAGTAAACCAGGAACAAAACGTTAGCTAAATGTAACAACAAGAAGTAATATATAAAAACTGCTGAAATAATTAGCAAAGAATTTTAATTGTTTATGTAAAAGTAGTTAAAATTTTAAATAGAACTGTAAAAATAAACAGAGCACTAAAGCTCATATTTAGTTTAAATAATTAGCTAAAAATAGGCTAAATACAATAATTGAAATGGTAAGCTAAGAACGCATTCACGTTTCAAACACTTGGTGTAATACATGACGTTTTAAATGGTTAACCCAAAATAACAGATCAGAGCCGGTAAAGACTCCAAGTTCAAACAGTTAAGAGAGGATTTGCATTTTAAACAGACACTTTCTAAAATTGTTACTTAAACCCAACAGATAAAAAGTTAAAACAGCAAAAAGTAGCGTGATGAAGAAAAGCTCCAAATCAGACGCAGCCTCTCAGCAGCAAACTTGACCCAGTGACTGTCTTTAAAGCATTACTTTGCAGTGAGTTAAAATGCATATATGTGGAGTGTTTCCTGCGAGCTGTTTGATGACTCTGTATGAACAATACGATTCTGAAATAAAATCTACAGGGACAAAAACAGCAGACATATCCAGGCTACTGCTACACAATATGGAACAACTGTGAACATGTTAGGAAAATGAAGTATTAGAGGTCATATGTGGATGCTGGAGAGGTGTGTGTCACTACTCTCTGTATGCTGTAGCCTTATGTTTCCTCATTAATCACGTTCATTGGCAGGTGTGGTCTGGGACTTGGCGTTCTGGAGGTTTGTTAAGTAAAAGCCGGTGAATAAAACAGCTTTGTAAATGGAGTGTAATCAGGGCAGCTTTCCCCAGTAAAGAAGAGGAGAAAAGCTTTTGATCATAGAGATGTCATTATTTCCAAAGAAGCGTGGAGTGTTTACCTGTGAGAGGCAGAGGAGGACTTCACACCCATTTAAATAATGAGACCATCGCGAAAGATGTTAGAGATAATTGTTTCTATTTCACCTCAGACATTTTAAAAGTTATTGCTGGTATGCTCACAATTATTTTCAATCGCTTTCTGCTGGAAAAGGAAGAAGAGCTGGTGAGGTTACACAACGTAAACCGGCCCTTACCCTGTTCTGAATGCTGTCTTCTTTTTCAGCCACCCCTGCAGAGGCTGTGGGCGCACTCTTTTCATCACGCTCTTTAAAGACAGTAATAACAATAACGTGTACTCAACCTTTTATTTAGCGTCTCCTGTAGGCCACCCATTACATTCATCAGCCCTGTTTAAAACTTTGCTTCAGAAACCATTCGTCATCGCAAAGGTTGACAAGACAAGTGCAGCAGGTCAGGAAGAAGCACAGTGAACAACGGCCAGTGAGAAACCGGCAGCCGTGAATAATGCATGCGTGGAAAAAACAACAACAACTTCTGAAAGTTCATTTTGCTTTCAGCTGAAGATGCTCTCACATGAAAGGAAAAAAGCGCCTTTTTGCCAACTTCTATGCAGTCGTACTCCGAGCTCAGCTTGAGATAGACACTGATTAGTTTAATTATGTGTGCCGTGATTAGGCATCTTAATGGTACTCATCACAATATGAGACATGACTTACAATGATTTAGAGCTGTGACATTTGCGATAAAGCTTTGGGAAGAAATCTGCTATTTTTCTTCTTTTCTTTTTTGTTTACAGACACTAAAACACATCCGAACACAGCGGGCAATTTAAAACACACACACACACTTACCGTCTCTAAGCACTCGGTGGTCGTAGCGGGGTCAAAGGAGAACAGAGGCGAGGAGCCCTCACGGCGTTACGCTCTCATGTCAGCCCGGCTCACAGACACCGACGGCCTCGTTAACTTGAGAGCTCGCTGAAGTGTGTCAAGAGGAAACTGCAGGCACAAGTCAGTCAGGCCGGCGAGGAGCAGGCAAACGAGGCAGACACAAAGCGGAGAGAATTCAAAGACGCCAGCAGTTTCTTCTTCCTCGCTTTCTCTGCTGTAACTTAACCCCCCCGAGGAGCTCCGGCGAGCAGACACACACAACCAGTTCCAGACCTGTCCTGCTCCGGCGGCGTGCCTCTCCCCTTTTCTCCCTCTCACATTTCTCAGGGTTTTTTGGTATCATTTAACTCTTGATTTTCGATGAGCTCACCGCGGGCTCAGGTTTCAGCGCCTTTTGCTGGAATGCGAGGGCAGTCTGGAAGAGGCGAGAGGTGGCGGGGAGGTCAAAGGCTACCGGGCTGCAGTGCGGAGGAATGGGGATGACAGGGGAGTCCGTCATCCCGGGGAGTTCCAGCGGATGGATATCTCGAGAGGGGGGCCCCGGAGAGCCGAGAACAAAACAGGAGTCTCAGGGGTCACGGGTTACGGATGTTGAAACATTTGACATCTCTGGAGGCTACAGACTTCAGGAACACCGAGTACATTTACACGCTCACATACACACATATTCATGTCTAAGTGCCAGATTTATTGCTCACTTAGGGGGTCGGGTGTTTTCCTCCGGGACAAACGCTTTGTTTCTTCTGCTGTTTTCATATTTTGATTTGGGTCAGAGGCACGAGTGTGACCACAATCAGGAGAATAATGCGGTCATTTGCATAGTGCAACTTTAGCAAGGATTATGAGGAGCAGGGATTTGTTTAATGGCGCCTAGTGCCCCCTAGATCAGGCAGCTACACCGAAGATTAAGAAGAACAGGTAAAATATCACCGTGGCTTAGCCAATAAGCCCAAAATGCATATCAGTGTTTGTAAAGACTCCACCATAATTCACAATGATGTTGTGCGGTTAAATAGAAAGCAGTTCTGTCCCTGCCCTGGATTTTCTCAACCAGATGTGAACTAAACCCCGTTAATGCTGTTTTTCACACATGGCTTTACAACAGTCAGGTGTGGGATTGTTACAGACCCAGTAATTCACTTTGTTTCTGAAAATATGCAACCACTGGGTCTTGATGAGTACTTAAGAGCGTGGTAAGAAATCAGGTCAAACCCTATTTTCAAACTCCATAATGGAACTAATTTACAAACCCCTGGAGGCTGAAATTCCCCCATGACACGTTCAGAGTGCACTCGGTCGTGTGTTTGAGAAATCTTACCCACATGTGTCCAGAGTATCGATCCACCTGCAGCTTTGATAGAAGTGTGGTAGCTGCAGGTATGAATCTCGCCACATTAAGGTGATCCACAAGGCAGCTGAGATGGACCACTGCCCTGCTCATTCCTACAGGAAGCACACGCACAATCCTGATTTCTTAGCTGTGCTGCTGCCATGCAGTCGTGTGCGTCTCTGTGAAAGCCTCTGAGCTGACATCCTGTGAGGTCCCTGATATTGTGCCCGGATACATTAATAAATTAATGGGGAATAAATTATTAAAGCTGTAATCAAAGTGAGAAATATTTAGCAAGTGGATGAAATCTGTCTTGTAATTACA
Organism: Haplochromis burtoni; assembly: GCF_018398535.1. NCBI lineage: Eukaryota > Metazoa > Chordata > Actinopteri > Cichliformes > Cichlidae > Haplochromis > Haplochromis burtoni. The sequence goes on along the minus strand of NW_024582383.1, from coordinate 1,351,677 downwards.
GAGCCTGAATTGATTTTCACCTCTCGCATAATGATCATAAAAACTCTATTTTTAACCTTTTTTTATTCTTTCTTTATTTTACTCCTTATTTAACAAACAAAGGACCCCCTGTTATCATATTGTAAAGCACTTTGAGGTAACTGTTGTTGTGATTTGCTGCTATATAAATAGAACTGAATTGAAATGTTCTGTTTAAACTCTCTCATATTGTAAGTAAATGCCAATGAATAGATTTTTCTGTTGTCAGGATTTCATATTCTTCGGCTGCCATAAAAAAGAAAAAGGCCACTTTTAGCTTGTGGCCAACTTGAGGGTGAAAGCTTTGGCCATATTGGTGCAGTTTCATATGCAAATGCAGAGCTGCTGACGATCACCGGCACCTGTTTGGTGCTAATTATATGCAGTTTGCTGCACCTGGGTGATGCTGCAGAGGTGTGAGCAGGGGTTGCACTGATAGCTAAATGGACAACACACCAGAAAAAAAAAGAGATGGAGAGAGCAAAGTAATTCTCTCAGAGATGATCAAACTATATTCCTGTGTAAAACAAAAACAATCATAATAACGGTGAATCACAGATGCAGCCTGGCGTGTTTTTCCTGCTGTTTACTCTTTGCCCCTCTTCTGCCGGCCCAGCTAACTTTGAACTGCAGCCCTGGAAGCCGCTCCAGTCGCCGGGAATGTGTGGTCTTTATTAAGGAGAGGAAGTGTGCGAATGAGCACCGCGGGCCCAAAATCTCAGGAGTCTTGATCCTTTTCCCCCTTGTGGACTTTTCACAAGCGGGGTCCAGCTAATCGCTTATACTGATAGCAAGTTTGTGTGTGAGGCCCCGCGTCTCAGAGAAACAGGCTGACGGGACACACACACACCCCTCCCGGTCTGTGTAACATGCTGAGGACTGAGCTCATATACTGTTTGTGCAGATGAGTGTCGGAGCGGGCACACCCTCTGCGGGCCCGTTCCCATGGGAACAGCAGTGATAGCGAACAGCTTGTTTTTGTGGTTTTTGGCAGTGTTGCCACTGCTGGAATACTGACAGGCGCTGGGGAGGTCTGATATGCAAAATCTCTGCCAGGTAGGCTTTATGTGAAAAGAATGTTTTCTCTTTGACTTTCTCCTCTGTGTTTCTAAATCCACGCTGAGCTATTCGGTCACACGGCTTCGGTGGAATTCCACTTTTGTCCTTGTTTTTTTTTCTTCCACCTATCGTTGATCAAACGGCGCTTGTGTTTCAGAGCTCGCTCCACGCCACAAGCTGACAGACTGAACTTGTTGTTGAGGGTTCACAATCCCCCCCTCAAGGTGGATGCGAGATCGGTTTTAGTCAAATGACTTCAGGTTAGTGTTACACGTCTCTGCACGCTTGGCCGACAGACACTTGGCTTCGCTTCTGACCTTTCTGTGTCTCGGAGGGAATTCCACACAAGCTGAACAGGAAAATGTGTTTTGGGTTTTTTTTTTAAATCACATAAAATTTCAAACGATAACATCGCCGCATGGGTTAGCTGACTTCATTAGCATATTTGTAATCTGAAGCCTTTTCAGGAAGAAGCAGAAGAAAAAGGGTGAAGAAGTGGACAGGTTTAAAACTCATCTGCATCTCAGCACTGAATTTGGCGAGCGTGGCGGTGCCCACGTACTGACTTAAGAAGTCAAACTGTAACTGTGATGGGAAAAAACGCTTCTGTAGGTTTATGAACAGCAATAAAAAGAAAGCAGTGTTGGCTACACAGAAAAATCACTCGCCATCTGTGTCCAGGAACAAAGAACAAGCATCCCCCGCTGACCTTCATACATCAAACACAACTGCAAACCTATATTCAGGCTTTTTTTGCTTTTGTTTTGATGTGTTTTCTTTAATAGAAGACCCACACTGAGCTTGAAATGAAATTAAAGCGCCGTATGTTTATTGTGCAAATGACTACCTCGCTCTACGGTATTTGGATTCCTAAATGAAAACATTCTCCCAGAAACTCTTCGCCAGGGTTCTCGCTGAGAGAGCGAGCGGCACAGAGGCCAGCAGACCTTCCTCTCCTCTCCTTCCTCCCTCTCGCCTGGGACGGCTGGGTAATTACATCATTTGGAGATGGAATGAAAGCACTTTACAAGCGAAAGTAAGTGAAATGCTTTATTGCTTGTGGAATTGCCAATTAAAAAGCAACACCTGGAACACTCAGCTAAAACAGCCTTCTCCCCCCATGCAAGGCCCAAACCGGTCGGGCCCCCAGAGAATGTTTTTCTTTCCGTCTCTTACGCTGTCGTTATTGGTGAAAAGGTGCCGACAATGCACCTTCACATTGGCTTATATAGACCATAAGTCACCAAAGCCTGACGTGCTTTTAAATGTATTAATAAAGCCCATTTCCTGGGTAGAGCGTATGGCAGGGCTACAGTGTAAATCTGCGTGGGGCACGCTACTGAGAAAGAAAACAGTGGTGATTCTCTCCAGCACCCAGTCTACAGTAGGTACCCCCATCCAACACACACACAGTCTGCACCAGGCCAGTCCCAGATGTGTTTCATGCTCTGATCTGTTTCCCCCACGAGAGCGAAACTGAACAAACAGAGAGGTGGAGAAAAGAAAAATGTCTTTCATATTCCACCGCCGCTCCTCCAGACCAGAACAGACCACACTCGGTGCTTTACAAGGGACTCTTGTCTTATAAACCTTGTCACCTCTTTAGATGAACAGAATTATTTCAAGGCTCTTTCATCGTTACACAAGCCATGCTTTTATCTGCAGTCCACAACCACACCGTGCTCGGGGCTTTGGGCGTTTGCTGTGGTTTGCAGCTACAAGCTGTCTGACATACTCTTACTGTGAACATTGGAGCATGCTAACTTTGGCTGCTTTGGAGTTGTTAGTGTTATTTACTCCCTGAACAAAGTAATACACTACTCTTTACTTTTGTGTTACATGCCATCATGGCCTGTGTGATTGCCGGGTAAAAATAGAGCAATAAACTCGTTGTGTCTGCACCCTTTTCTAAAAAGCACACTTACAAGAGCGTTTATTTATAGCCTGCTAAAGTACATCGTATGTACAAAACCTCAGGGCCACACTTCTTAAACTTTGAATGCAGGTGTTTGCAGTCTCATGCTTTTTGGCGTGAGTTTCCATGGCAGCAGCTCCCATAGGTGTAAGGTGTAGATGGCCCAGTACCTTTGCACACGCAGTGTATTACCACAAAACTGAAAGAGCATGAAGCACAAAAGCTGCGGTGACAGCAGTGTGACTGTAACAATGAGTTTAGTTCAGGCTTTATATATATATTACATATATTTTTAAATAAATCACAACAACAGCACAGCCTCTTTATTTTGTAAAGACCCTACAACTATAGAGCAGAAATCCAACCAATCAGATGGCCCTTATGAGCAAGCTCTTCACTTCACTGTGCAATACTTTTGTTAATAGTCAACGGTGCAATAGACTTCCATACTCGAAATGTGCAATTTCACTTGTATTTTTTATTTTTATTCCTATTTATTCTATTTATCCCCTTTGTATATTTTATTTATATATGTCTCTGTATTTATATATGTATATATATATATATTTATATAATATTCTGTAACTTCTGTCGGTGCTGTGCTTTTTTGGAAACCGAATTTCCCAGAGGAACCCACCCGAGGGATTAAGAAAGTTTTATCTTATCTTAAGCACTTGGTGATAGTGGGAAGGAAAAACTCCCTTTTAACAGGAAGAAATCTGAACCAGCCTCAGCCAGCTGGGCTGTGAGGGGAACCTGTTCGTCTCCGCTTTTGTTACCTTTTGACGCTTTGGCTGATTGGTGGGTTGAGCGCACACTCTGTGCGTTGACATAATCAATACAGGAAGAGTCTGGACGTATCCTCAGGCAACCATGAACGGCTTTCTGAACGTGTGGATCAGCTCTGGCTGGTGCTAAAGGAAGATTTACCCTCTGTGGAGCATGAGTAAGTACAGTGTTGTTGACATTTTAGCATCATTAAAAGTGTTTTTTGTAAACATGCTTCCCCCTCAGCTTTGTCTTGGTCCTTTGCCTGGACAGTAGCTGACACATTTACCACATCCCTGCTTCTGGAGCTCCCTCTCTGACCACGCGAAGTGTCACACCCGCAGAAAAGATTAACATCAGCCCATAGCGCCACGACGACAATGATGCTGACAGTCGGTACCATGGCGACGGCAGTTATAGGCACACATTTGCTGTCAGAAAGGAGGCCCTATTTACTTTGCAAATGTCTTTACCAGAGGCGCTGGTTTATTACTTTTGAGCCTGACTGACATAGTCTTATGGAAAAATAAATTGGCAGAAGCACACTTGAATCATGGCACGGCGCTTATGGTGCCGGTTTGGTCCCCGAGGAGAGACATGAAAGGAGATGGATACTCGACGATAAGATGTATTGTCATGAATGAGAGCAAAACCCTGAATAGGGCTCGTAGCCCCTTTGTAGCTGCAGTCAAAGTGCCTCTTGCAAATTCAGAGCCGATGATAATGTGCTTCTCGTGTCCAAATAATGGCTGCCGTGCTTTGCTTTCCTTATAAGAATCTGACTACACGTTTCACCAAGTCCAATGTTATCGCCTGTTAAACCTGCATACATTTCATATGGTTTTATATAAAAGCAAAGTGTCATGTTTCCTCCTCGTGCATTCTCTTTCTTTAAACGCTGCTGGGCGAATGAGGCTCTTTCATGGATGGTTTACGTCAAAGTATTTGTACAGTGACTGGTTTAAGGCAATTCCTGTGCAGTGGGAAGCGCGCTCTCAGCTGAAATGCAACAATTGTAAGAGGAGCTTATCTTTTGATGAGCCATGTGAGAACTCTATTGCCCAAAACCATCTGGATGACACATAAATGAAGCAGAAAGCCAGAATCCGAGTAACCTGAAATCTAGCATTAACATGCCCGTTGTATCGCATTTTAATCACACATAAGCAGGTGGATGCATGGATGTGCTTTTCAGTGTTTTGTCGAACGAGTAAAACAGCACAATTAAATAAACATTGAGTAAAGCAACTACGATTTGTAAAGTCATCGAGAGGGACACGCACATGCTTGGAAATGCAGAGCAGCATGTGCTTATGTTAGGCGAAGATTAGCAGGATGTTTGCGTTCCAAATGATGGAAGTCCAAACGTATGTTGCTGCATCCATTAGAACTGAATATACTTCTGACAGCAATTCCTAATCTTTCTCAAGTCTCCAAGTGTGGTGAATAAAAGAGAAACTGCAGTGACCCAGGCCCATAATGTCTTGATACATTAGCCCTGCACTCTGAGCGTGCCTGGCACCATAATGCCCCACCTGTAGCGCTGCAGTCTGTGCCAGCAGGTCTGACTCAGGAGTAATATCCATTTTGACTTGCTGAAATATTCATTGGCACACCTCGGGTGTACCGGAGGTGTATAGTGTGTCAAATAAGGATATGGCAGCAGTGTTCATCTAACCCTGTGGAAATGCAGGCTAATCACGGTGAATCATCATAAAATTGGACTTTGAATGTGATAGCAGGATGGAGGGAAATCTGTTTGACGCATATTGTGAAAAATACCTTTCACATTTATGTTTTTAGTCACCGCTTTCAGGAGCAATTTAAAGGGTTCATACAGGATACATTATGGCAGGAACTGAAACAGGTATGTATTTTCTAGAAGCCAACATCCACTATTTACTCTGACTTAGTGGCTTTTTTTCCTCCATGTAAAAGCAGCTGTGACAAAAACTAGTCACAGTAGTAGACAGCAATCAGCCACAACATTAAGACCACCTGTCAAATATTACATCGATGCCAGGAAAGATTCAAACCGATTTAAATGATATAGCACCAACTCACAGCAGCAGTCAGACCCTACAATAATACAGAGAAAAGGGCACGAAGCACTTGGTGACAGTGGGAAGGAGAAACTCCCTTTTAACAGGAAGAAACTTCCTGCCATCTGCAGTGGCTGGTTGGGGGTGAGGTTTAGCGTCCGAGGGGTCTTATCCTATTGTGGCTGTATTAGATCTGCATCAGTGTTTAGGTATCTGTGTAGCTTTGACATGCCAGGAGCCAAAGTGCTTTTCAAGGTAACAAAATGATTAATAGCAGTGGTTTTAATCTTTTGGCTGCCTGATGTACAACAGAGTCAGAGTGGATTTTACCCTTACTCACTAAAGTAGCTAATATTAGCTTTCAAGTACCAACCATGAGTTAATCACCTGAGAATCCTTTGAAGGAAAATCTCTGATTTGCATTGTTTGCAATCCTTCTTCTCTATATTCACCAAATTAATTGCTGCCCAAGGGCAGAGAACTAAAAGAAGAAGAAAGTCTGAAGAGGTCAAGGGGTTGTACACCGGACCAAAGGTCCTCCAGTCATATTGCAAAGGGTAAGTTTCCATCCAACTCTGTACTGCAAACTGAAATGTAATCTACAGAGAATCTACCTTTTCATTCACTGCTATGCAAATGGACTGGACTGATAAACAACAGTGCTAATGCTTCAGTTTGGTGCCATTAAACCACAGCAGGAGAAGAAGACGTAATTAGATGACACAATAAAAAAAAAAAAGCTAGACCTCAAAGGATGGAGAAAAAAATATGACGAAAATATTTCGATTTGTTTCATCTGAGGAAAGTTGTGCTCCTCTCATCGCTCCACACATCTCCACATCTCCGTGTGTGCCAAAATTCTTCATCCCAGCAGTGAGGCAGAAGCTTTTGTGGATGTTGAAGCAGCATTCATGTCTCGACTGCACTTTGTTAGATTTAATTTATATTTACTTATAAATAAAGGGGTGGAGCCAAGCTGGTGGCTGTCTTGGTTGCCAGATACTAAATTGTGGCATACCTGAGTGATGGTGAAGCCCGATTGTGTGCTTAGCACACAGAAGTACAGTTACATTTTCTGACAACTGATTTTCTAGGAGATCACGGTTACATTTCCCATACAGAGATATCTTTATCAACAATTAAATAATAATCTGTTAGCTACTATTAATAATAATAAATAATACAATTTGAATTTGATTTATTACAGAGGATTCATCTGAAAAACGTATATATAGTATATACCACATGTGTCTTCTTGGTGTATTTCTGCAGTCATTCCTAAAAATGCAGAAATAAAGTAAGTGACCTATAAAAATGTAATATTTCAACTGTAGCAATTTGCATTGCAAAAATAAAAAAGAATAAGAAAGAAAGGCCACCATGAAGTCACTTATGTATCGTAACAACTCTTATAAAACTAGTCTGGCTCTGCACACACGCCAGTGTTTCCACCTCTGCCGGCAGAAGTTAAAGGTCAAAAACACCTTCGAGTGTCACACAAGATTATTGTTTAAATAAAACGATACAACGTTTCAAAGGATGTTTTAGTAAAGCAAACAAACAGATTATATTAAATATAAATAACACATTATTCTACTTTCAGTCTTTTTCAGTTCAGTTTATTTTACATAGTAAAGTAAAGACCCTCAAACAACACAGAATAAACCCTGTGAGCTTGGCAACAGTGGGGAGGAAAAACTCCCTTTTAACAGGAAGAAAGAACCAGGCTCAGGGAGGGGGTCTCATCTGGGGGTGAAGGAGAGGAAGATTGAATGTTTGGTCCAGTTTTCCACAGCTCAAGGAGACACTGGCACATCTGCTTTAATGAAAGTGGAGCACCTGTGTGAATGTGTTCCTATTATATTATTGTGCTGTCTTGAAGTTGTTAAACCTCACATGTATCATTATAATAATAACAACTAGGCTCAAACTGAACGTTTGGAGTCAGTGAAAATTAGAGTGAAAGTCACTGTGGAAACCAAACCAGATTAAAGACGAACTCGTAGAACAAAAGAAAAGAAAATGATAGCAACCATAATAAAAACTATGGAGTCACAGCTTGAACAGAACCATAAATAACGCTGCACCTGTGTTTGTCCTACAGCAAAAAAACAAGCCTTTCATTTCCATCTTTGTGGGTGTGCTCATTTTAATTTGACGACCCTTATAAAGTGGTATCGAATATATGATTACACTGCTAGCTTGTTTAAACCCGTCCACCCGACAGCTCGTGGTATTCGTCACAGTGTTGCCTTGATCTTCACGGTTATTCCACCAGATAGAAATGATGGGCGACGGCTGAGCGTGCGCCTGTTTATGGGGTGAGCTCGTGCAATTGTATCGCAGGTTTTGATTGGGAGGCCTGAATCCGAGCAATCACACAGGACGTTTTGGAGTTTGCGATGAAATGCAAGAAACTCTGGAGCGCTTTTCTGAATTTGAATGCTGAGAAATGCATCAAACTGTAGCACCGTGATTTGTCACAGTGCCGTCTGGACTCTGCTCATCATCCACCTGGTGTGTCCTGTCCAAATGTTTATCTCTTCCTCCATTTGTTCAGCTGTCCTCTCATCTCCACAGTCGCTTCAACACACACACACACACACACACACACACACACACACACACACACACACACACACACACACACACACGTGGAGGCCTCATCGTTTCTGAGGACGGAAAGAATCTCTAAGATACACAGCAGGTTGTGTGATTGAACAAAACATAAAAAGAGTGAAAATCTTGCTCGGGTGTCAGCAGGGACACAGGAATGATCTTTATTTGAGGAAAAAACAACTTAACAGTAAGACTCGACCTTCACGCGGCATCCTGTCTGCTTCATTCTAACCGCATCAGCGCTCTCTGCACGCCACCACACTCGAAATAGTTGAAGGAAATAAGAAGAAGGAGGAGAAACACTGTCAGTCTAGTGAAGAGGTTTGAGATATTTCAAAACAGAGGTTGTACCTCTCTAGTATCTCTCCTCAGTGTATGTAAACATTCAGCCCAGTGGAGATTTTTCCAGTACTTGACACCACCAGGGCTGATTTATGGAAGCACATCCTGGGACTGTAGGAAGAGGGGGATACCATCCACTTTGGATTTCTTTACACTGCTCTTAAGTGAAGCTCAAGTCTGGAAAAAAAAGAGAAAAAAAATCCACAAGCAGTGCATTGTCTCACTGTGTCCACACACACACACACACACACACACACACACACACACACACACACACACACACACACACACACACACACCTGGCCCAGGAACAGAGCGATGAACCGAAACCAGCTCTGGGGTTTGGTTCCTAAAACATGCGGCATATGGGCGAGTTACACAGTGTTCTCCTGGAATGCATTACACAGACGTTTGAGTGATGGGACGCTTACAAATGTGATTTTCGGTCGGCGCTGGATCCGAGGAGGAGCGACGCGGGTAAAGTGGTGTCGCTGTTCCTCCTGCAAACCTTGTTTTGCCATTTGGCGGATCGCCTGCCGACCGACATGCTCCGAGGCCCGTGCTTCCACGGCTCGGTGGGCAGGTGACCTCGCTCTCCCCCTCTTCTTCTCTCTCCTCCTCCTTCTCTCTTCTACGCCCACCCCGGGCTTGGCACCACCAGCTGTTGAATGCATCAAGGCCCCAAAATGGCTCCTCAGCTGCTGCTGTGGTACAGAGCAGGAGAGAGAAAAAAAGCCAGACAGGCTGCAGCTGCTGGGCTCAAATCTGGTAAGGTCACTCTCAGAATGAAATGTAGCTTTAGTACCTGCTCAAACACTATTTGGTACCGTGTTATTGAATCAATCCAGCTCGAGAGCCGGACAAATTCAACTGAGAGTTATCAAAAGAGGCACGCAGAGTCATCACAGCGGTCTGAGTGACACTGTTGATACGTGCATCCATGAAACATCTCAATCAATGTGCCTGTGGCTCCAAATATGAGTCACTGACTGCTCTAAGTATCTCCTCTTTACTCAGTTACCACTTTTTGTAATAGGATTAGCATCATTTGTAATCAGATTGATGTAATTATGCTCCATAGGATTTGTCACTCTCCAATCTCGTTAACTGCCGTGTCAGTGGTGAGATAAAGAGCGGGCAGCTGATTTACTGTTGGCGTTGACACGCAGCGAACGCGGCCCTGTGGCAGTATACGGGGGCACCACTCCCACATTAGGGGCTTAAAAGACGGCTGTGTCTAATAAAGCAGCCGGCGGTGTCAAGTTCATGGAACATGTGGCATGAAGCGGTTTCATGTCATCTGCTCTTTGCCAATACTCCCAGAGGGCGAAGCTCCGAGTCGGGTTCAGTTTGCTCAGTTGGTGGATGGATTAATAGTTCACAGCGAGGGGGCGGCGCCCCTCAGGGGGTCGGCTACTCCTGCAGCAGACGGAGGGCACAGAAAGGACTCCTTCAATTTATAAAAAGAGAAAATATCATTTAATAATAAAAAAAACCCTCCATGTTTTCTCAGACAATAAGAATGACAGTTAATTAAAACTGTGTCTGACTGAACTCACTCTTGAGAAAAACAAACAGCTTCCACCCCACTGAGTTCTGCTTTCCTCACATTAGTGTTTGGGCTAAAACCTGAGAATAATAATAATATCGATAAACATTGTTATAGCACTCACACATGTGAGGCTTTCAAAGAAAGTGTCAAACACGGTGGTGGCATCAAGCTCTCTGGCTGTTTTGTACATTTGATGGAAAGGAGATGGAATAATGAAATCAGCAGCTACACAGGTGAAACTTGTAGGCAGCCAGGATCATGCCAGATGCTTGCTGATGGCTACCTGTGAGTTCTGGTAAAGGTTCAGCTTGCTAAAGGAAATTTAACTAAATATAAACGGAGCGGTATGTTGAAGTAAAACTTGAAAAAGTGTGATGCAAACTGGAAATGCAGAATTTTCCCCTTCAAAGTAAAAGCTGTCCTTTGGCTCACCGTTTCCTCTTAAGGCGAGCAGCCTTTGTCAGCAACTGCAACTGCAACTGCTGGCAACCTCAAGTTACCATTTGCAGAACACACATTTTTCCCAAGTAGCTGGTGGTTACCAGCAGGTCACCGATCAGTCTGTAGCTGTGCTACTGGGGTTACTGGGGCTTTAGTAAAAGCGGTTTCCAGCAGCTTCCAGCAACTACTCCAAACCAGTTGGGAGAATACAAATTTATCCTTAGAGACCAGTGCCAGGCAGTTACCAACCAGTGTCTAGCTCTGTGTGACTGGGATCTTAGTAAAAGTGTCCACACCTGTAAATTTAATCGCTAACAAATTTGAGCAAGTGATTAAAAAAATTCCCCCCATTGTACATTGTCTTAAAAAGAGTGATAAGCTGAGACTGAAGCTGCTGTTTGTAGCCGGCTGTAACTATGTTACCTTCATAGATGACGTTGGACATTTGACCATGGGAGCCAATGAGGTTTCACTTTCTTAGTCAGCAGCTGATTAAACTGCACTTTTTGGCATTTCAGCAGTGGATTATCTTTCACCTTTTATACTATTCAAACCAAGGGAGCTATAAAACAAAGGTCTGCCTCTGGCACAAAATAATAATAAGAAGAAAATAACATAACAAAATAAGAATAATAACAAAATAAAATACAGGCATGCTACCAGCTTGTAGCAGGAAATACAGTATCTGTGTTTGGGACAGCATCCAAGCATGATTACAAATCGCTGTGATGCTGATTTTTGTAGATGGTGCATGTCATATTTAAGCTAGCAGCTATGACTGTAAAGGACAGATGATGGAACGAACAGTTGAGCTGAAAAGCACAACTAACAAAAAGCCAAAAAGAATTAGCCCCAAATACTGGATAAAGACGTGTTGGGCGGGTACGTCAGACAAAAAAGCTCTCAGCTAACATCCAAATGGCCCTGAGAGCTTTAGACCGGCTGATCCACTTATTAACGAACACTAAGCAGACCGACGGCTTTCCTTCTGAGAAAGGCCCGATCCTTGGAAAGTCCATTTGATTGACTTAAACAACCCCTTCCCACCCACCCACTCCATCTAGCCGGTGCTAAAAGGGTGTTTCCTGACAAGTGAGGTCGTTTTACATTTATGCGTAAAGGTTTTAAGGCCAAGGCTTAGGTTCAAAATTTATTGGCTATTGTATAATGTTTCACGTGGGAGACTGGGCGACTTTGCCTTGTGTTTTGCCATCGGCCCGCACTCAGGAGAGAGCCCATGTATTTTGATAGCAGTGAGAGCTGAAGCTGTCAAAGGCTTTGCCTGAGGGAAGCTCACCTTTTGCATTTCTGACTGATTGCGTAAACTCCTGTCACACAACAAAAGCAGCTCTGTGAGGTCCCCGCCACTGTAATTAACTCTGACTCTGCCTCGGCGGACTGCTTTTACACGAACCTCAAGGTAGCAAATGTATCAAATATTAACCCGCGGTGTGGCGCACACAGATAATTAATTATAAATGCGTATTTGCACAACACGGCACTCTGTTGAAAGCATCCAGCAAGGAAAAATGGATAAACATTGTTAAGGTCGTTCCAACAGCTTCCAGAAAGAGGGATGGCTCGGCTCGATTCAGGTGTTTTTGCTGATTTCAAAAGACCGGCTTCAGGTAGCAGTTTCACTTAAAGGAAATTTAATATAACCTCTGATTGAAAGTCAAGGGCGAGTTTGAGAGTGGGAGGTAAATAAAGTGATGTGAATAGTTCTGCTGCTGCTGTCGCGGTGTCAGCGATAAATGTTTTATCCCTCTGCACTAACCTGCTCGTCACTGAGACTCCCGGTTTAGTTATGGCTGCCTTGACCTTAGTCAACACTTGCACTCGGCATTTCCTTCAGGATGTACTTTTTTCTTTTTCCCCTTTAAAATGACACCCACAGAGTTCATCAAGCATGAGAAAGTGCCCCCGGAGGTTTTCCTCTCTACGTGTTCCTGCAATAAACCCTGAGAGCCAGTGTTCAAAAATGTGGACAGACGCACGCACGTCGCACCCTGACAGAAGTTGGCTCATGAGGTCAGCAAGCACACACCGTAACCCTTTAACCCAGCAAACACACACTAATGAGTCATACGACCGGCCGTGTGGGTGTGTGTCACCGCACAGATGCAGAGTCAGTAAAAAGTCTCTTGTTAAAGTCAGCTGAAATATGGATTCAAATTACGCCTTAAGACTCCTCTACCTTCCCCATCTAGATAAACAGGAAATCAGCTTTTGCGGTTCCACAAATGTGAAACGAAGCCAAGCTGATCTGTAATTTTGTTTATTGCAGGGCTGCATTAGACTCGCCGCAAGCCGCTTATTTTGGCTTCTCTGGGGCTTCTCGTGTTGCTTTTTTTTAATCTTTCCACCGACTCCTTCCTGCTGACTTTCTTGCATTATCATCACGCTTCATTGACTGAACGTGCAGTCCCAAGTTGCATCGAGCATTTTTTCCCCTCCCCTTCCTCTTGTACTCAGATAAACAATTTAAAAACCTCGGATGTGCCGCACACACATCGGAACAAATTACATGGTCCGGGTATTTGCACGCTCCTGCAAAAGCAGCCATTATGGCACAATTTTTTCATTGTAAACACAATTATGCAAACTGAGTTGGATCTATTTATCTGCTGCTGGGAATTGATGTGCAATTTTCCAAAAAGTGTTTGCCTTGCATTTAAAAAAAATAAAATAACATCAGTTGCTCTACAGTTTGTATATGCATCTCATTCCTTGATATTGAATATGTGTCGAGTTAGGATTGTACAAAAAATGAAAGACAGATAAACAAATGCAAAAAAAGAAAGAAGGAATCGTCAGCAGGATGTTAAGAACGAGGCAGTTAGTACTGTATATGTATGTAAGCTAATTATTTTGTTTGGATGTGTTTGTTAGTTTAATTGTGAAAATGCACATAATTCACTCTGTCGTGTCGAGGCATTAGCGCAGTCAGGCGTCACTTTTACCGGCGGAAATAGCTCTAAGAAGTCACAACAGCTCAAACTGTGAGCAGGGTGTGCAGTTTCTCAGGCTCTATCGCTGACAAGAGGACATATCTGCAGGTTCTGAAAGCTGTCAGCACACTTGTAGAACAACAGTGCGTCTCCCATAGTTTCTGTCTGCAGTACATACATAATTGACAAACACAACTAGAAAGCTTGAGTTCTTGCTCAGCCCCGTAGCGCTGCTGAGCTCTGCATTAGGAATCATTACTTTGCTAAAGAAATAAAAGGATCCTGTTTTTCGTTATGAGTATGCATGTTCCAAAGCAATCGAATCAGTGCCTATGAATCAGCCCAAAGCCAAAACATTGTATTTATTAAAAGTAAAGAAGCCAATACAGAAGTGCCTTGAACCTGCATTTTCCCCCTCCGATGGCCCCGTGGACCGAGTCCTGCCGGTGACATAGTTGTGTAGAAGTCTTTGTTAAATTGCCCAACTTCTTATGTTATGTATGACCTCAGTAAATATTTTCTTGATGACTTTATTGGGTTTTAAGTCTTTTGGAACAGCATGACTTTTGTATATAAACCGGGTATGACTTTGTGTGCTGCTAGCATGTGACTCACAAACTGCTATATGACCATAACAGATACAGACGGCCGAAACGAGGAACTCGAGGCTTCAAAACGGAAGCAAATGGGTGACATCACCATGACCACATCGATATTTAGCTATTACAGGAAGATACGGCAAGCTAAAGTTAGCTTGTGCTGTCAACTGAAGAGTTGGTTCATGTCATGTGATATTAGCTACGGACTTGTGTTTAAGACTCATAAGACAACATATGAACAAGTGGTCAGATAACTTCACTCATTTTTTTATTATTTGCTTCAAAAGAGCCAAAGCTTCTGCTAATGTTTTTCAGTTTCAGTCAAGTCCTTGTTTCTGACTGGTTGTTGTTTGTTAAGCCAGTTATCGCTGATCTATGAACCATTCAAGCAGGAAGGCACCAAACCCAAGAGATGAACCAGTGTTGCATCTACACAAACATCAAAAAACCAGTTAGACTAAAAATGCCAAAGATAACAGAGTATGAGAGACATGGAAAAGTATTTTTTTCACCAATAAGATGATTCCCAGAGAGGGATTAGCCAAACACTCAGCAGACTGGACAAGTGGGGGACAAGAGAAGAAGAGTCAGGCCTAAAAACTATCTACAGTAGATGAACACTATCTAAGGTCGCGTCCTTAAATAGGGAAAGAAATCCAGCAAAGGCTTGACACAGGGCCTTCAGTTGGTCCATCTACTGTTTGGTCTCAGTGGAGGGTGGCTGTGAAGAAGTCGTTGTTAACAGGGAGAAAAGGCTAACATATGCCACATTACCTGTTTAAGGTATACACATTACATACCTGTTATTAACCTCTGTCTCTCTTCCACAGCATGTCTTTATCCTGTCTTCCTTCTCTCACCCCAACCAATCACAGCAGATGGCCCCGCCCCTCCCTGAGCCTGGTTCTGCTGGAGGTTTCTTCCTGTTAAAAGGGAGTTTTTCCTTCCCGCTGTCACCAAAGTGCTGCTCATAGGGGGTCATATGATTGTTGGGTTTTTCTCTGTATGTATTACTGTAGGGTCGATCTTACAATATAAAGCACCTTGAGCCGACTGTTGTTGTAATTTGGTGCTGTATAAATAAAACTGAATTGAACTGAATTACAAAATAACTGGACTGAAGATGAGTGGCAACAGTAAAAGGCCCTGACGATGTACCTGTGGCACTTCTTCCTTAACTTTAGTGTATTTATTGTAGACTGAACTATTTTTTATTCTTAATCTTGCTGCTGTAACACAGTAGTTTTCACCTGTGGGATCTATCTATCTACGGGCAATAGCTCGTGGTCATGGATTGGCCTCCCCAGAGCTCAGACCTCAACTGTCTTGAGGCAGTGTGCGATCGATTTTGACAGAGAAAAGAACAAAAGCCTGAAACATCTAAAGAAGATCTTTGAACCTTCTCCAAGAAGCCTGGAGAACTATTCCTGAAGACTACTTAAAGAAATGAGATGAAAGCGTCCTTTGTTCAGATGTTTTAGAGCTCAGACGTGTTGAAAATTTGACTTTCAAACAAAATATAAAGCAATGAGGCTACCTCAAGATTTTTGGACATTACTGTATGTGTACTGGTGATTATTAGTGCCATGGAGGCATTAATGAAGGAAACCCACCCGGCATAGTAGCTAAACAGTCTGATGTCCTTGAGAAGTAAACAGCTAAAAAGAGAGTAAAATTATGAGGTGGCCTCCTCCAAATGAATCCTAACATGGCTCTGAAAGTTTGGGCATATAGTCAGGCAATGTTTTGCTTTGCTGCCAAAAAACGTGGACATAGCAGGTCTGTTCACGTTCAGGTTATGCTGCGTGCCGCCATCTCTTCAGCAGCATCGTGTCTGTGGGTCATAGCTTAGATCCTGTGCTGGTTGTCACCTGTGCGTTTGACTGGACAGTGAGAGAGAAAAATAAGAAGGCCTGAAGGAAATGAAGAAGAAAAGTATATGATATCAGACAGTGTGACATCATCATATTTCTTTCCAGGAGCTAAAAAAAAGAAGAAAACGCAGCAAACCTGTTCCAGCAATCCTGTGAGCTTGGGCATAAACACTAATGCTTCTCTCCTGACCTTTTAACTTACCTCTTCCTGGCCAACTCGCTCTTACCCGCCAGGTAGTGCCATCTCCCACAGATGGAGAAGAAATGCTGAGACAGGCCTTAGCAGCTGGGGGCCACAGAGCAAAACCGAAAGCAGCATCATTACAGTCAGTCACCCACCGTTTAGCAGACATGCCCTGTGTCTCCTGTACCTGCAGCTGAACAAAGCAGTGAGGCCGAATCAAACCGTTCAGCGCCTCAGAGCCGGGCAGGGAGTGAATGCACCGTAGCTGCAGTAATGGACACGCAGCCGAGTTTGTACAAAAACTTGACAGACACAAAGTTAAAGGGCAAGAGCTCCGCTGCGCCGAATGTCCCTCTTCATGAACTTTAGTCGGGCAAAGTCATATCCTTTAATAGCCTGTAGGATGTTGATGTTTCCTGCTAGCAGAGTAAGAAAATCAGGGAAAAAGAGAAGAGGAGGCAAAAATGCTACACATTTTTAGCTGCTTTGGCAGGATGACAGCTGGTCATTTGGGCTTTAATATGTTCCGCCAATTCTTCCGTGAGCTCCAGTGAAATTTCGTACACATTCAGGGTTCCAAGAAGATGAATCACATTCAGTCATCTTCATCTGCTCGATGGACTGGCACAACGTTCAGCAGTACTATTCCCAATTACATATTTTTAGAAAGTTGTATTTAGCAGTACTGACAACTCCTGAGTAGATTGCCATACAAGTTGATTTCATCCAGTGCTGACAAGCCAAACGTTGAATCCTCTGCTTGATGACGAGTTTGATTTTAGCTGTAGTCTTTTTGTGTTTTGTTCTGCTGAGAAAATGTTAGAATGTTAACACATGCGCACAAAAAAACAGTAATTAACATCATCTACCTTATACATGCTAAACATTAGCATGCTTATGTGAGTATGTTAGCATATATGTCTTAGTATTTAGCTTTTCTGGTGTGCCCAAGTATCTCAAAGCAACTCATTTTAAATCCCAACAATGTTATCAAGAGAACCTCAACAATCAATCCCCTGGAAGTAATGACTTTGTGACTGTGGCAATGAAGAAGTCCCGTTTAACAGGAAGAGACCAGCTCAGGGAGAGAAAAATGTTACACTGGCTCTGCCTACAGTGCTGATTATAATTAATATATAGCTTTAGGAGCAACACCAGGCTCGTCACAGAGTTGTTACCACAGCTGCCACAAAAGACGAGGAAGATGTTGTCACGATGCGTTAATCACGATACAATGATACAGCGATTTTGTGATGTGCCGTGAATTGCACGAAACTATATTGCAATAAACTGCGAGTTATATCCGCAGCATCGGCTTTCTGTAATACAATAAATTTATTTGATTTGGTTCAGTTGCTTTTGTTGGTGCACAGTGGGACTGTGAAGCAGATAAACTGACCACAAGTGTCATTAAAACTTGTGTATGTGCATGAACATGACAACTAAGTTAGTTGTATTACAGTCTAGGTCAGCTGTGTGGACTGCTGTACTGCCAGTGTTGGGAAGGTTACTTTTAAAATGAATCCCACTACAGATTACAGATTACATGCCCCAAAATGTATTTTGTAACGTATTCTGTTACGTTACTCAATGAGAGTAACTATTCTGAATACTTTGGATTACTTAATATATTACCATGCTTTTTACAACCACATGAATGTCCTATTGCTGTGTGATTTATTACTATTACTGCAGGTTACTCTCCACACCAACACCAACTAGATTTTTAAATCTTAATATAAATGAGTAACAGTAGGTGGACATTAGGTAAGGCTGCACTTTTTGCAGCGATCTCGTTAGAAAACTATTCCACGCGTATATAAAACAGGTCCGCGGCTCGAACCGTAGTAAAGGGACCTCTGGCTAATACGTCGGGTTCGTGTCGGCTCGTAGCTGAAAACTAGCTTTCTTTGTTGTCTGGGTCACTTTGCTAGCAGAGACAGAGAGAGGCGTTGAAAGGCTGCTTATTGTTTCAGAGGAAAACAGGAACACGGCGTACAGTCGAGTCTTAACAGCTTACTTACAGCTGGGCTCGTCAGGCTCTCTGTTTGGCTGCAGTGGTTATTATTATATTTACATGCTTCCAGCTCCCGTTTCTGCTCCGTGACAGCTCGTACTTTTCCTTTTTCTCCCTCCCTCGCTCACAGACACATCACGGGTATGCAGTCCATCCTCCCTGCAGCACGGACTACACTGCCCATCAGGCTGCATGCTTTAGGGCGATGCCTGTAACACTCTGCTATTGCCTTCATATTAAATCTTTTTTTTTAATAATTTTTAAAAATATTTCTTCACGTCATTATGCGGCTGTAAGTAGGGGCGACATGGGCTGCGAGATTGAGACACAGACATGAGAGCCTCTTAATGTGTGTTTTGTTTGGGTTTGTTTGGAATTACCAAAATTAGAGAGGGGACAGCCTAACATATGAAACAGGAAAAGACCGCCATGTAATCCCTTTATTTCAACAAAGTAACTGTATTCTAAATACCACCTTTTTAAACGGTAACTGTAATGGAATATAGTTACTCATATTTTGTATTTTAAATACGTAACAGCAGTACATGTACTCTGTGTACTGCTGCACTGTGACCGTGAGACAGCAGGCTCCTCTCGTCCTGTATGAAGTAAATAGCTGTTATAATCACATATGAATTCACAGCCTGTGATACCCACACATGTAACTCGTCACCTTTCTCTAGAGTCGGGGTCTCTGCAAAAAACTGCAGTAAAAGTATCAAGTAACAGGGTTCCAGTGTCTTGAGTAACAGAAGCCCTTGATTTCCACCAAGTTGTATAGACACGGGTCATTTCATATGAAGGAGATGATAGATTGTACTATTTTCTTAGCTCACTCTTAACTGTCAGGTAGCTTTGTGTTTGTTGGTTTTTCAGTTGCGTTCATTTAAGGTTAGCTTCCATAGCTAACATTATCTCAGATGTCCTTGCAAACCACACATCATATCTACATCAGAAATGCAGCCAAGAGGCCCATGGTGACTCTGGACGAGCTGCAGAGATCTACAGCTCAGGTGGGGGAATCTGTCCATCAGGACAACTATTAGTCGTGCACTGCACAAAGTTGGCCTTTATGGAAGAGTGGCAAGAAGAAAGCCATTGTTAACAGAAAACCAGAAGAAGTCCCGTTTGCAGTTTGCCACAAGCCATGTGGGGACACAGCAAACATGTGGAAGAAGCTGCTCTGGTCAGATGAGACCAAAATGCAAAACGCTATGTGTGGAAAACTAACACTGCACATCACTCTGAACACACCATCCCCACTGTCAGATATGGTGGTGGCAGCATCATGCTCTGGGGGTGCTTCTCTTCAGCAGGGACAGGAAGCTGGTCAGAGTTGATGGGAAGATGGATGGAGCCAAATACTTTTGCAAGCCACTGTATCTGATTTGTCCCATCATTGTTAAAAAAAAATGCAAAAAAATTAGATATTTGATTTTTAGAATATGAAGGATTTTTTGAATATAGTTTTTGGCCTTTTTGTGGCTTTATTGGACAGATACAGTGAACACTCACAGGAAAGCGAGAGGTGGAGACATGCGGCAAACGGCCACGGGTCAGATTGAAACCCGGGCCAGCTGCTCTCAGCCATACGGCATCTGGTCGCTTTCTCATCCAACTGAGCTAAACCAGCACCCGAATCTAAAGTGATTTAAAGCAATGCCACCATGTTTGTTTTACCAACTTCCTTCTGCACACTTTATCACCTCTGCTGACCTACCAGCTGGATCCACATGTTTGATGTGGCACAGATTTGATGCCAAATTGAGTTCCTGACACAACCTTTCCATTTAAGCTTGTGAAGTTTACTAACTTCAGACTCTTTGAGGTTGTGTCTGCTCCCAGAATCAAATCAGACTTCTGCATATGATCACTGTGTTAACAGCTTCCCAACAAAGTACTAATACGTTCAAGTTATACGAGCAAATGATATTAAAAAACAAAATATTGCAATGTACATTTTTTAAAACTCTTTTTTTTATTTGGTCTTACAAAACAATTAGTAAAATCATGTTGTGGTAAAAGCTGATGGGTAAAAAGTAACAGATGGTTTAAACACTGCAACATAAAAAATCTTTCACAGTTACACTCTTCAAACTTTGTGATTTGATGCATTTTTTTTAAACGCAGCATTTGTTCCAATCACGTGAAACGACCCTTGAAACACTCTGAAAATGCATTCGAGTACCATATGTTTGATGTGTCTCCAGCCAGTTTTTACATAAGCAGTCCTCGCTAAATATTCCCAAGGTAATGTTTCATTTCCACAAATCTCATGAGTCTTAGCAGCGAGGAGACCTTGATTCTCCCCACTTTGAATAGACCTTCATGTGAACATTATTATTAATTCATCAAGCTGCCAGGCCGGGCTTTAGCCTTAATACATTTTGAGATTGAGCTATCTTCCCTGGCAAGGCTCGGAGTGATTAATGATTGAAGAGAGGTGAGAGCATCAGCTTAGTCCACTACAAACGTATGAACCCGTGAAGAGTCTGGGTCAGAATTCCAAATGATCCAAAACATTCCGTTACACCGCTCCGCTTAACATCAAAGTGTTTGCATAAGAACGCTAAAAACGGCGTCTCTCAGGCCGCCCTACAAAGTCGAGCATCTCCGACAAAGCCGTGGGATCAAATCTGGTTACACACAGCTTTAAGCTTATCCTGTTTGTGTGATGGTTGCTTTTGTCAGGCCTCAAAGGCTTCTGAGCACCAGAGTCACCTCAAATAAGAGGGAGAGAGCTTCAGAGAGCAGAGAGTATCAGCATATGCCCCAGCGGCGAATGAGATTCTGCTTAGATTATTCAGCGGGAACACCAGCTCAGTCCTTATTTTTCCTCTGCTTGGCTTTTTTCTTTTCGTCTCTCTTGTTTTATCTAGTCGGTTGAAAAGCACACACTCGCTTGCAAACGGCACACATCCCTCCACACTCCAAACTACCCGACACTTTGTAGACAAAAGATAAAACGAAACCTTTTGAAGGTCGACACGCAACAGGTGAAAGATGTTGGGGTCTTGGTGGTGCGGCGTGATTGTTTTGGTGTGCGCGAGATGTCTGGCCTCTTATCTCTGTTGATGTGATACCTTCTTTCCACTCTGCCCCTATGTTGCTCACACTCCACCTGCTCTATGATGTCCTCGCCTCCATCTTCCTCTGGCTGTGTTGGTAAAGCAGCCGTACTGTGCGGCCAGCGAAAAGCCCTGAAAGCCAATACTCAAAAAGCTTTGGATAAACACACTTTCTTTCTTTTTCCTTTTTTTCCCCCAATTGTGCCACATTCTCAGAGGCAAACGGAGGAGGAGTTTGTCAGATAAATGTCAAGGCTGATGGCTGGCTGAGCTTAGTCATCGAGCAGCAAGCAGAGACTCGCGCTGCGGTTTTAGTTTCACGTAAAAATCAGTGTTTTGAAGTCTTAAACTGCCGGCCGGATGCTGTTGCAGTCCAAACCGAACACAATCTGTTCTCATCAGTGACGAGTGACGATACAGTCCCACCGTGCAAAGATCTGTTGTAACTTGACTTAGCCCCAACGTCGACCTACCTGCCGCAGTTCGCTCTGACACCTAAAACCTGAGCTTGCACTGTTCATGAGAGTAGTGTGAGATTTCTCAGCTATTTCTGGCCCTTGACCTTGTTTCTATAGGTTTCACAGTTCTCAAGAACTTAGCAAGTAAAGAGCTGTCAAGTTGTCATGTTAATTCCACTGCTGCACACCTTTGTCTTTGTTTTTTTTGTTGTTTTTTAAAGAACTTGGATGCGGTTTCTCCTGTTATGAATCATTTGGCAGACAAAGAATGCCACTGAGAGCTGTCCACACATTCTCCTGCTAATAGTTTAGTTTGTCAGCTTCCTTTGGGGCGAGATTGTGAAACTTTCGAAGAGTTAACAGTGTAGAATTACATCTATGAATAAAAAGCATAAGCAATACAATATATCAGACTCCTTTCTCTGCAAAACATCTATGGATTTTGTTACTGGAGCCTTACTTGGTCTGATCGAGAAGCAGCCAGCACCAAAAACTAGAATGCATGCATGTTCTCAAAATGAGCCCCGTGTGTTACTTTGTTTCATGTCACTGTACTGCTGCTCACATACAAGGTCTTAAATAATCAGGCCCCATCTTATCTTAATGACCTTGTAGTACCATATCACCCTATTAGAGCACTTCGCTCTCGCTCTGCAGGCCTACTTGTTGTTCCTAGAGTATTTAAAAGTAGAATGGGAGGCAGAGCCTTCAGTTTTCAGGCCCCTCTTCTGTGGAACCAGCTTCCAGTTTGGATTCAGGAGACAGACACTATCTCTACTTTCAAGATCAGGCTTCAAACTTTCCTTTTTGCTAAAGCATATAGTTAGGGCTGGACCAGGTGACCCTGAATCCTCCCTTAGTTATGCTGCACTGGGTGTTTCTTCTTCACTCACTATGTATTAACAGACCTCTCTGCATTGAATCATACCTGTTATTAATCTCTGTCTCTCTTCCACAGCATGTCTTTATCCTGTCTTCCTTCTCTCACTCCAACCAATCACAGCAGATGGCCCCGCCCCTCCCTGAGCCTGGTTCTGCTGGAGGTTTCTTCCTGTTAAAAGGGAGTTTTTCCTTCCCACTGTCGCCAAAGTGCTGCTCATAGGGGGTCATATGATTGTTGGGTTTTCTCTTTATGTATTATTGGAGGGTCTACCTTACAATATAAAGGTCCTTGAGGCGACTGTTGTTGTGATTTGGCGCTCTTTGGTGGCAGATGGCCCCGCCCCTCTCCGAGCCTGGTTCTGTAGGAGGTTTCCTCCTGCTCAAAGGGAGTTTTTCCGTCCCATTTCTGGGTAACAGCCATAAAAACTAGAGTTAAGGCTTCAAAACAAAAGTCCAGAAATGAATGCATGGTTATATTCATGGCACGATAGGATATCACAATATTGGTGTCCTCCCTGCAGCTTTGTGATGAGTGTTGTGTTACCTGTTGTGTTCCTGGTTTTAATGAGTGCACTACCTTCAATATTTTTGCCTATGTCTATACTCCCAGCCCCCAAAGTGTGAAGAATCGCATACACCATGTTGGTATATGTAGTGTATCATGAAGTGGGTAAATCTGATCTAAGTTCAGCAAAGATTCAGACACATCCTGTTGTCTATGACATAAGCAAGTTTCTTTACTGACTGATACATCGTTCATGCGACTCATGAAATTTTTTAAAACCCCGAGTAAAGTCATCGCACTTCTTGACCTTTCTCTCTGAAGTAATCTACTGACAATGCAAACGATTTAAACCAAATGAGAAATCAAGGAAAATTCATTCAGTCGTCATCACGTAACTTTCTGGAAGTTTAGCAAACTGCTGCAGATGCTGCAGAGCAAACATCCTGCTGCACGCTCCTCTGTGATTAGTCTAAGTTAAGTTGCATCCAGATGGCTGTCACTAATTACTTGCACAGAGAATGTTAAATGTTGTAGAAAAACATCTCAGGATTTAAGAATAATGACAAACTTGTCAAGTGAATTATGACAACAAGCATAAATAGACCATGAGGTATTGCAGCTGAGCACAGAGCAGTTAATGTGCAAAATGTGCCAAACCAGGTCACCATGGAGATGCCTTTTCCCCCATTGATAATTAATTGTAATTAATTGTAAGGGT